>NC_138372.1:122893804-123039773 GCF_054177405.1 Leptonychotes weddellii | reverse complement strand
CTGAGCCGAAGGCAGACGCTTAACGACTAAGCCACCCAGGTGCCCCAGGAATATTTTATTTTATTTTTATTTTATTTTATTTTTTTTTAAAGATTTTATTTATTTATTTGAGAGAGAGAGAGCACATGAGAGGGGGGAGGGTCAGAGGCAGAAGCAGGCTCCCCGCCGAGCAGGGAGCCCGATGCGGGACTTGATCCCGTGACTCCAGGATCATGACCTGAGCCGAAGGCAGTCGCTTAACCAACTGAGCCACCCAGGCGCCCTAAACCTTTATTTTTTATTATTATTTTTTAAAGATTTTATTTATTTATTTGACGGAGAGAGAGAGAAAGCATGAGCAGGGGAGGGCCAGAGGGAAAAGGGAGCTTAGCAGGGAGCCTGATAACAGGGCTCAATCCCAGGACCCTGGGATCATGACCTGAGCCGAAGGCAGTCGCTTAACCGACTGAGCCACCCAGGCGCCCCAAGAGGGGGTCACTTTAAAGAGAGTTCTTTGGTGACAGGGAGGAAGGAAAATTCAAGAATGCGGAGATGGGGGCAGGGTGGGGTACAAGTTCATGGACATGTCTTCTGATTTCTTCAGTTTTCTCAAGGTCACCAGCTAGGACTAAGGATGGGTTAAGAAGGTGTTGGAGTCTGGGGAAAGAGAAGAAAGTGGGAAGTGGACAGCTAGGAGAGCAGGGACCGGGTGTACTAGCAAGTGCGGTATGACAGGGAGCAGCATCAAGGACTCACTGGAGGGTTGAATTCACCAGTGATCAGGAAGAGCATTGGGGATTTAATACTACTGGGTATTGAAAAAGTCACACAGTAGATTTTTTATGTGTTTATCCTCAGTTGCTTGACATAATTTCTTTGTAGAAAAAGTTCTTCCCCAAAAATCATTTGAAAACATCTTTATAGATAGATGTGTCAAAACATATGCAAAAGAAAGGTTGGATCAAACTATACCTTCCCTTGGTTTGTGTTTGTTTTAACAGAGATTTAGTTCATTGTCGTACAAGTCCCGGGAAGAGGACCCAACTCTCACAGAAGAAGAGGTGAGTTTTGTTGCTTTTTAAAAAATAACCACAAAGCTCTAAAGAATAGAGTTTCTCTCCTTGCATAAATGACTGTCACATTACCCTTCTCTGAAAAAGCTAAAATACTCTCTTTGGCATATGTCTGGAGATCAGAGTTTGGGGAGGTTGGCTTTATAATGGTTCAGAGAGAGTGACTGGCAGATGGTAAGACAAGAAGGAAGACAGGATGAACAGGTCACCTAAGTAAAAGAAACTAAGTAGGAAAGAAGCATCAGAAAAAAAAAAAAAATAGAGGAGGGGAGAAAATAGAATGAGAAGAGAGAAATTTAAGTATGAGAGATTTAGTTGAGCAGCCAGGAAGATCACCTGTAAGGAAATTAATCATGGGTTGGAAAATACAGGAAATTGGAACGGGTGGGTATAGGGAATTTAATCCAGCCTGGGAGATGGAGGAGGAAGGTTTTAATGAGGAATTTCGGAGGCCGAGAGCAGGTAGCTCCAGGAAGTACAATTCCAGGCTGGCGCAAGAGTCAGACATAGCAGCCAACGGGAGAGAGCCCAAGTACCGGGCTAAAGACTCACCGATTAGATTTCTCAGTGACACGTTAAACTTATACAATCCATTATGTACATACATATATATGTATACACACACACACACAGACACATACACACATACACACACACACATATAACATCAAGCTAGGCTCAGAGAGCTGAACACCTTAATTTATCTAGCTGCATATAGCTTCTGTCTGGAATTCCTAGCATGATAAATTTGGTACATGTACAAAAATGACATACATATGCAGGTACATCCCCTCCTATCGCACTTTGCACGGAGTATTAAAATAGGAAATAGACTACAATCCCACATTGGAAGTTCAAAGAGCAGAAGAGCTTTCCGTAGGTAATGTTGCCCACTTGCTTCTGTTTCCTGCCCCAAGGAATGGACCTGCCATCTCTCCACCTGGTCGCACAAGCCAGAACCCTGGACATCATCGTAGACACCCCATTTCCTCACTGTCCGCAGCTCCCCTGGTTTCTTTCTCACACCGCTCTCTCCGTGGGCACAGTGCCCACCCCTCCCCGGACTAAGGCAGTGTAGCCTCCTGCCAGGCCTGTGGCCGCTCCTTTGCCTTCTCCCAGCCGTCTGTTGTCCACACTGCACCACAGCCCTCCCACCTGGGACAAGAAAGTAGAATATATGAGAGATCTGGAAACCAGTCCTTTAAAATATGTTGAGACAAGTAAAATTTTAAATTCCTTTTCTTCTAATCTTACATTGTTTGTGGTTTCAGAAAATAGGACCTAGGTATACTGATGAATTTTTAACATAGATTAAAAGAACTGTGATTCACATATAGTCATTTTAGGAAGATGTTTTAGAAAAAATAATTTATGGAAGTCACTTATTTCTGTATTTATGTAATAGAATGTTAGACAGTCCAGACTGAAACTGAGATCTGAGTTTTCAGTACTATTATCCCAACTTCGCAGAATGATGGGGAAAGGGTTGCTTATAGAAAGAGAAATGGGGAAAAGGTAGAGAGTAATTTATGAGAACATAATAACAATTTACAGCCTGAATAAAAAAGATGAAAGATTTAAAAGAGAAAAATTGTGAAGCTAAATAGCAAGGGGGCTTGAAAGGAACCTATCTACAAAATAGAAGTAATAGTCCTAGAAGGCAAATATTCAAATAGAATATCAGAAGACTTGAGAATCTTTTATAAGTGTTAAAATTTACGACATCATCTGCACAGTAGGTTCCTGCCCAGAGATAATATGAAGTTGCAAGTTAATGAAAAGAGCCTGTAACTTTCTAAAAAGAATATAAAGGCCAAGAAAACCCAAGTAATTATAAAGAGTAGGGGCATTAATGGCAGGCATTGTGGGGAAGAGAGTTGAGGAGAGAAGCTGAAAGGGGCCAACCCCCACTGTTACAATGTAGGTAAAGGTGTGTTCGTCCTTGATGTTCCCCCTGAAGGTGAAGAGTGTGTAGCTAGTATGCGGACTCCCCTTCTCACTGTCATCTCTGATTTACCACCATCTATTTGGACCACCTTTTAGATATTCAGTTCCATATGTTTGCACCTCACTAGGAAAAGCAGGTGATTTACTTTAATTCTTCCTAATTTCAAAGAAATTCTAAATCTTCATTTCAAGAGTAATTTTTCCACTAAATCTCTAAGGTGAGAATGTCAATTTAAATAATTCCTAATATTAATACCCTAATATTAAAAGGGTCAGAGCAACATGGCAAGAGTTTCCCGGAGATTATTTCTCTAGCTCCGAATGTTTGGATTGTCAAGGCCTGGCAAAACAGAGCCCCCAGGCTGCAGTGGAAAGTTCTCATGCAAATGACCAGTTAGTGTGTGCGTGGC
Source organism: Leptonychotes weddellii (assembly GCF_054177405.1). Lineage (NCBI taxonomy): Eukaryota > Metazoa > Chordata > Mammalia > Carnivora > Phocidae > Leptonychotes > Leptonychotes weddellii. The sequence goes on along the minus strand of NC_138372.1, from coordinate 123,036,364 downwards.
AGGCCTGTCTTGAGAAGCTTTTGAGGCCAGCTGGAAACTTCATCCACAGTATGTGAGATATGTGAAAGCAAAAGAATCTCTCTCTGCACTTGGGAAGCCAAGCATCTGTCAGTAGGCATGTTCATGTATTTCCTGGGTGTTTTGAATCAATCAGTGATTATGGCCCAGATAAATAGAGGTAATGAAGGATATTTCTACTTATTTCCAACCATGATTTCTAACAATAAAATAATAACCCTCAAAAAGATCTCTTAAAAAATCTCTTAATCAGTATGTTTAATCTATCATTACCAACGAGAATTAAATCCCTCTTGATAGTAGAGGTTATATGGGGTAGATTAGCAAGACTGAGTAGGTGTGCCTGGAAAGTAGCCCACTTTTCCCATAGGAAAGAGTGCCCTGTAAGTTAATTGTCTCCAAATTTCATTTCTGAGTTGGCTGGTTGCAAATAAAAATAAATTTTTCCCACTGAAGAAAACTTAGCCCTGTCTGTAAATGTCTATTTAACCAGTAATATGCTATGAAGTTGAAAATTAATGGAAAATGAGGCTTTTACAGATCTATGTGTATTGCCAACCAGAATCCAGGACCTACTTTTCAGACCACTTTGATGCGGAAAGAGTGGGTCAGAGAGTCTAATTCGGTGGTTCTCATACTTTAGTGGGCGTGCTGGGCCCCATGCCCCTGAGTTTCTGATTCAGTGCTTCTGGGATGGAGCCCGAGGACTTAACCTTTCTAATAAATTCCCACATCCTGCTGCTGCCAGTTCGAAGCCCACATTTTGCGAACCATTCATCTAACATATTTTCTGCCCTTGTTTCTTAAAGCAGTAGAGCTCTTTTTCATGTGAAATAGCATTCTGATAATAGAAATCGGATAAAACATGATACACTGTAGTCAGGTCCCAGGGGCCTCTTGAACTTCCTGTTCTGCCTGCTCTCCTCACGCCCCTCAGAAGACCCAGAGAGAACCTGGTTTTCACGGAGTTGTGCCAATATGGCTGGTCTACTTGCAAAGTTGAAGATACCATATAAAATTGTTCTCTAGAAGTATACTCCAGGATTAGTACAGGCAACAAAGAATCCACTTCTGGGTTTATATCTGAAGGAAATGAAATCACTGTCTTGAAGACAATATCTTCACCCTCATGTTCTTTGCAGCATTATTCACAATAGCCAAGACATGGAAACAACCTAAGTGTTTATCAGCCGATGAATGGACAAAGAAAATGTGAGATAGACACAGACGCACACACATTATAAATACACATTTGTATATAGCAATACGTGTACACACACACACACACACACAGGAATATTATTCAGTCGTGAAAAAGAAGGGAATTCTGCCTTTTGTGACAACTTGGATAGACCTTGACAGCATTATGCTAAGTGAAATAAGTCAGACAGAGAAACACAAATACTATATGTTCTCACCTACATGTGGAATCTAAAAAAGCCAAACTCAGAAATAGCAAATGTTGCCAGGGTTTGGGGAGTAGGGGAAATGGGGACATGTTGGTCAAAGGGTACAAACTCCCAGCTATAAGCCGAATAAGTTCTGGGGCTCTAATATAGAAGATAGTGACTATAATTAAAAATAGTATACTATCATTCTTGAAAGTTGAAAGGGTAGATCTTAAATGTTATCACCACACACACAAAAAAATGGTAATTATGGCAATGAAGGAGTTAACTAACCTTGGCAATAATCACTTCACAGTATATATATGTGTCAAATAACCATGTTGTACACCTTCAACTTACCTAAGTCATATGTCAGTGATACCTCACTAAAGCTGGGAAAATTGGCAAAACAAAAAAACCCCACAACCTTAAAGGGACACACACCTGCCTATAGAGCTGAATATCTAGCTTGTCACTATAAAGGGGGAAGGAGAAGTCAAACTTGAAGCTTATTTAATTCACCCTTTGTTTTCTAGATCTCAGCCATGTATTCATCAGTAAATAAACCTGGACAGTCAGGGAGTAAATCAGGACAGTCTCTTAAAGCACCGGAGTCCAGCTACACCTCCATCCAAAGAGCCACTCAGAGATCCCCCTCTTCCTGTAATGATCTCTACGCTACTGTTAAAGACTTGGAGAAAACTCCAAACAGCGTCAGCACACTTCCACCAGCAGTAAGACCCAGTGAGGAGCCCGAGCCTGATTACGAAGCAATACAAACTCTAAACAGAGAGGAAGATAAGGCCACCCCAGAGACCAACGGCCAACGTGGCCTTTTCCCAAAAGAGAATGACTATGAGAGCATTGGGGACTTGCAGCAATGCAGAGATATCACCAGGCTCTAGCAACCCGGAAGACAGGCCCACACAACATACGATCGGCCGGTTGGGGGGCATTTCTTCTGTGGAAGACAAGAAGCGACATCAACCCCTACTTTATATGCTGCTCTAGTAATCCGACGACAATTGAAGATGTGGAGACTGTTTCCCGGGGTTGGAAACAGTGAGGTACGTACCTGACTGCACCCAAGTGTGCCCCTGCGTGCCGGGGGGCACTGCACACCCAAGCACATCTCCCTTGTGCACCCTCACCCTCTGGAAAGATCTCAGCTGTCCGTGGTTTCACCCTGTGAGTAAGGAAAGTCGAGCTGCAAGGAAGAACCGCATTCATCAAGAACCACGACTCCACCTGCCTAACATACTGCCATTCACAAGAGCCAGGTTTTTCTGCCTTTCTTCCCTTTTTTTTTTTTTTCTATCTGCTCCTCACATTTAAATGTACGGCTTTCTTCCCCCTTGAAATCTTCCGACTTCTAATGGTTCATTCCAAGAAAATTCCCCCACAAGGCTTGGCCTTTGCCTTCAACTTCGGTGTTTTAAGATGGTAAGAAACTGTGGTTGCTGGTCACTGGCAGCTCCCCAATCCTCTTCTAAGAGCCGCACCTGGGAAAAAAAAGGACCCTGCAGGTGGGCAGGACTGGGACTGCCCCCCGCCGCCCCCAAGCTTCTTAGACCTTCCTTCCTCCTGATTTGGGCACTCCACATCAGCAGCCTCTCCCAAAGTACTTGAAGTCATTTTTAGATGCTTTATTTTATTTTTCTAGTCAAAGCGGTTCCCTCCCCACACGCCTCCCCCCCAGTATGTGAAACTCTTCAGAGCCTTTTCAGTATTTTCAATGAATATTGTGGTACTTCTATACTTGTTTTAGCCCAGAGTTCATTCCTCTGAAACAGCCTTAATCTCTATGTTGGGACACAGACCACATATTTGGACGGCAGCCATGGCGTCCGTCTCTGAAGGGCTGTGGACTTGAATGTGTATTTCTGATGACCCCTGCTGCCACACCAACGTGTGAGATTTCCTAAGGGAACTGCTACCCTAAGGTAATCTAAAATTAAAATGTAAACATTTATTTTTGTTATATAAATTTATAAGATGTTTTAGGTTTAACGCCTAATTTCTAGAAACTGCCAGAAAAAAATGTATATTAACTATTTTGATTTTATGTACAATGATTTATACTCATTTTGAAAAAAAAAACCATAAAGCACATAAGCTAGGTAATTACACGTAGTTGTTGTCTGTTTTCTAATCAAGTGTTTAAAATATTGAAGGTTTTTAAAGGCTTTTCAAATGGTACTTGGAGCCGTGGTCAAAGTCATCTGGCTCACTAGAGAAATAAGTGGAATGAACATAAATGATCATTTTCAGTGATTTGAGGTGGGCTATACTGAAATATTTGAAATGGTAAAAAAAAAAAAATGAAGAATGAAATAGGACTAGGGATGACTGCATTATTAACCTCATGAAGGTATTATAACTCCATTAAGATTTAGCTACATTTTTAAGAAAATTTACAGTGGTGGATTCTGCAATCCAGTGCTTGCAAATGCAAATTGCCTATTGGGATTCTTTTTTCCCTTCATTTTACAAAAATCAGTGGCTGAAATAACTCCTATTAAGAGCTCAGCCTGGTTTGAATTTAATCATCTCTTTAAATTTTATAAGGCCGACATTGGGAAACTTGTTCACTTTTCGTCTGAAAAGGGCCCTGCTATTATGCGGTGTGGCTATAGCAAGGGACCCTTGCCTACACTGATTTAAAAAAAAAAAAGAGGCAATTATCGTGTACTGCTGTGCCGTCTCTGGCTTGTCAGACTTTTCACTCCTTCTGACAAAGGACGCGACCGGGAGGACGAAGGATCCTGCAAATGGTAGGGACCAGCTCATGGGCATGCCTTTCCCACCCCTCGCATTCGTGGCTGGGTTTTGTGACTGCTCCGTAATACATTTCTGCAATTGTGAAGTCAGCTTTGCCGGGGTAAGCTGCTTGGTGGTCAGTAGTTTGCAGTCAGCCTGGCCTCTCCCATGAAGACCTCATGAGCCTAAGCACAATCATCACTGACTAGAAGGAGATGGCAGAATACCGTTGGGTTGGGGGAAAGGTTACCAGGAAGGTGCCAAGGTCCTTGCTCTCTGAATTTGTATCTTTCGTGAGCACTGTTTTTGCCTGGTGATTTTCTTTGCTTACTTAGTATGAATGAGTTTGACCCACCAATCTCTTACACCATGGGGTTTCTTTAGCTCCTGCTGATGGCCAGGTCACATCGCATACCTAGTGTTGTGCTTGCTGCAATAATGTCCTTTATGAGCACCTGACCGCTCAAAAGTCTTACTGTCTTCCATAATGTCTTTACTTATTGCCAGGGAAGTGAATATGATCTCTAAAGTGTAAAATCATTTCTAGAGACAAAAGTTCTTTATAGTCCTATCATCTTGAAATTTCATTATCAGAATTTCCCCCAGAAGTTCCGAAATAAAGGCTATTATATAGCCATAAAATATGCACTGAAACCTCTCTCTTGATTTGAGAATCTGTGCTAAGAATAAGTTGCGATTTAAAGGATTGTAAGTATATTTTAGAAGAAACTAGAAGGCCCTCCAGTACAAATCCTAAAAGAAAAAGTAATAGCACAATCCCTGAGGGTTAAGGGAGAGAGAAGCAGAGTAAACTTGAGGAGCTGGCTCTGCTCTTGAGATCATTAGGTACCTTATGGAAGTATATTTACTGATGCATCATCATGGTTTTGACCTTATAGTACAGTATTTCATAAATGTCATCACTTTTTACTTTATTCATTGAAAATCTGTGCTAGTCTTTGAGTTGGACAAAAGCCTATGGCTTCTTGAAAAAAGTTTCAAGTTCAGCTAAATGCACAAAAGGTAATTATAAAAAATTTTTTACTATTCAACTTTGACATCTATTATTATGCATTGTTATCATTTAGGTTATGTGGAATCTCACAATTAAAATAAGCTTTTGGAAATTTTTTTGTTTTATAAGTCAGAATTATAAACTCATCTTGCCTAAAAGTAGAATCTTTGCTTTTAGTCAGATATTTTGAAAGTTTAGAAGATTTTTTTATGCTGCTTTTACTGTTTCTCAAATGCAGTCAGCAGGAGAGAATGACCTGTTTTATGTGAAATGTTTGAGGAAATCTTAAATTCTAGAAGAAAGCAATTTTTTATAATATGTGGGCCACATACATTTTTTTTCCAGTCCTGCACTAAACTGCATCATTAGGTCTACTAAAGATTTTGAAAGTACTGCTGTCCTTTGTGGGGAAAAGACTAATTACTGATTTATCTGATTTATCTCAAAATCCAAGAGTTAATTTTAATTGAGTGCTAACAATAGGTAGTCCACATAAAGAACTAAAATTTAACCTCAGGATGTCACTAGATCTATTTCTCATATTAGATTTCCTTTTTCCAATTAGAGCATTTATTTACTTTAACCAGTAACAAACTGTGCATGTGTGTGTATGTATACTATACATATATATTTACATAAGCACACATAGACATATCTAAAGTTGTTCTGGTGCCTGATTAGTGAGGATACATCCTAGTATGTATTTGCAATGTCTACCCTATTAGTGTGATGACTATTGTCATAAAAGCAGAATAGAAAAAAAGCTATCCAATAGTTTTCATTTAGTAATTACAAGAAAACCTTCCTAAGTTACCTCATATCATTTTTCTAATAAATTCAGATTCTAAATTGCATCCATAATTCTCTTAGCTGAAAAACAGTGGTATTTTAAAGTAGTTTTTTCATATGTGTGGCTCATTACATATTCAACATGACAGGAGGAAATGTAAATAGGTGTCCTTCTCAGAGATCATGTCAAGAAGAGATCCGGCAGAAAGCACCAAGAGCCACGTGAGCCAGGATGGAGCCCCAGCAAGGTGACCCCCCACCGGGTGGCAGAAGCAGAGGTCTGTTATCACTCGGTTGCATTGTCTTTCCTTCTCTTTGGAAGCCACGAGAGTTTAGCGCAGAGCCAGCAAGCAATGAGGTAGTATGACGGACGGAACATGGCTCGGAGGTGGGGACGTGGATAATCACGGAGCCGCAGCTCAGGACTCAAGTAGGATTTTGTAAATGAGTAAATGACATTTTTTTTCAGTGTTCCTTGTACTAGTTAATATGAGTCCGTGTGATCTAGTGATGCCATTCTTCTGAAAGTGTTGGCTTCTGGTCCCCAGCCAGCTTCGTCTGGGCTGCTGGAGGCACAGTAGGTACTGATGGTTCTTTCCTGGAAATCCTGACAGGCTTATTGTACTGTGTCACTGGGGGAAGTTAAAGTGTAATGTTTGGTGTTAATAAGTGACTGATGTGAAAAACAGGAACATGTGTCTATAATATCAAATATGGCTTTTTTTTTTTTTTGGCAGTGAAATCTATATTCCTTGTCCTGTGGTAGTCTTTTCTTGCCTCTGTGTTGTACCTTTCTTAAGTACATTATTCTTGACAGTGGCATTGGACAAGTTGAACACACATAGAAAGTGTTTGAATTAAAGAGATCAGTCCAGAAACCATGCTAAATTAGTCTTCATCTGAAATTATGAAAGTAAATTTAAAAAGCCGTGGTCCAGAAGAGAACAAATATTCATTCATAAGTGTTTTTTTCCCTACTGTTCATTTTTAAGTCTGTTTACATCCAGTCTCTGATATTTATAAAGTATTCATTGTTTTTCCAGGTTCTTCTTTATTGAACTAAGAAATAATTCAGATTTCTCTTAATGCCAGATGAAATGAGAAATGTTACAATTTTTATTAAAAGGGCAATTTTTTAAGCATTCAGTTTGGTAATCATTTATCTTGATGCATTTAAATTAGATTTTTCTTTGCTCACCATTTATATGCTATGGGTATTTTTAAAAAATGTACTCTGGTTGTCTCAGATCACCTTATGTAATGGATTATAAAGGCTGGTAAATGGTCATTCCTCAGACTTCTGTGTTAGATTGGCAACAGTTTTAATGTTACCTTTTAAATATGTATTATTAATGCACCTCATGTTTTCAGGGAAAGTTTGAAATATAGCTAAACAAATAGGAATTTGCATTTCATTGTTCATGCATTTTTTCCTCATAAAAATAGTTTCTCAAAAAAATGACCTATTATCTCTTAGGTTGTCCTGATCAGCTTCAAAGTGCTCCTCTTGCTCAAAAATAATCCATGACAGTAGCATTTGGACTCATTGTCTCCGGAGGTCTTTGTCACGGTCAAACTGTCCAATTCACAAAAGAGTGGTAAAATTGTTTCCAGTACTCGGAATTTTTAACCTTCATTTTAAGTCTGAAAATCTCTCTTATTGGCTTCAACATCTTGGAACGTTTTCCCCTGCCTTACTCTGGGCCTTTTAGGGAGCAAGTCTGCAACACGGGGACGTGAAGCTACTCTTTCTCCCCATCTCACTTCGGTTCCTGCTGCGACTTTGCACAGCACCCCCCTGCTCCTCTTCCCCACCCAGCCGCTCTGCTGTTCGTGGCACATTCCCACACATCTTTTCCGATGTGGACACAACCCACACAGATCACACATCCTGCCTGCGATCACAGATCCATTCCCCGCCATCACCCAGTGAGCAGACAGCTCTGCCCAACTCACATTTTCCCGTGTCACAGGCTGCTGAGACAAGGCCACAGGCCCACCTAGGGAAGCAGATGCTGGGTTATTTGCACGGGCTTTGCTAAACCATGTTCATTCTTCCCCACCTCCGTCATGAGAATGGTTGGCACTAGGGGGCCGTGGAAGAGAACTTTAAGTTCTGTTGCAAGGACTCACACTCACAGTTGGAATGTCTGGTTTGGTTTTGTTAACAAGTTGGAAACTATCAGTTTAAAACAAACTTTCTTTTTCCCTTCTTAAACTGAAGGAGAAAAAAAAATTAATCTTAGATCCCATTTAGGTAGTAAAGGCTTCCTTGAAAGACAGCCCTGTCCTTCTATAGGTGAAGAGGCTAAAACCAAAAGCCAAGTCTGTCTCTGAATATTCCTTTGACACATTTTTATGTATTTTTAATGTAAAGCCCATAAATGAATCTGAGATGATGTTCATGACCTATCCTGTAAGCCTGCTTGCCTTTTTTTTTTTTTTTTGCACTTATTTTTTGAGTATAGGCTTTTCTTGTTTTTCCTGGAGCCATGCTAGAAACAATTCCAATGGGCTACTCCATGACTGCCTCCTGGAGTCCCGGCAATGTGGCCGCACTGTTAGCCGGGCTTGCCTCTTAGGGAGGAGCATGTGAAAAATGCCAGACAGGCTGACTTCTATGTACAAGTCAACAAGCATTCGAGAAGTCCTTTATGCCTCGGATTTTGACATTTAAAAAATTTTTCGGAGTACCAACTACATATTTGATTGGGGGGTGAGGGAGTTGGTGAGCAGGACAGGGATTGGACCCAAAATTCGAACTAAGTGGATGGGCAAGACTTCCCACCCCACTCAGTTGGTGTGCGTCTCTGGGAAATGTATTATCCCAGCTCCCTGTCAACCACTCCTGAGTTGCTTAAGGAGCAAATAGTAAGTATGTAGAAATGAAAAAGATGACCTCAAAGATTTAAATTATTTTTAGATATTTTCTTTGTAAACTCAGGAATAAGCCTGGTTTGTGAAAAGCATAATATGGCTACTACAGCTGTAATTTATGGGTAACTAGATACATCCTTTCAAATATGTTTCATTTAAACACCTACTTTGTTGTAACTGGGAAAAGAAACTCCTCATAAAAAAAAAAAGCCAACAAAAAGACTTCACTAAAAGAGTGTGTCATCAACCTATCATCCGCCCCAGAGTGCTTGTTTCTTGCCTATAGTATAGTTTTTCAACAATTTTTATGGGAGAAAAAAATGCATTTTTTTCTTGGAAAAGTGAATTAAGGTATTGAATTAAATTCTCAGAGAGGACAACTTAAAAGAGAAGCATTGGATTTAGAGATGAGCTCACAGCTCTGTGGTCCCTGTTCCAGCATTGACTTTATCGTGTGACCTTGAACAAATGATTTAACTACTCTGTGCCTCAGTTTCTCCATGTGCAAAATGGGGATAATGATACCAACCATTGCCTACCTCATATGGATGTTATGGGGACAAATAAGATAATATAAATACAAATGCTTTATCTCTGGAAGAAAGGTGCTATATAAATTAAAGTTGTGTTGTTTTTAATGATCCAGTTATTATGTTTAGGGTTTAAATAATAGCAATACTGTTAGTCATCTTAAGAATAAGTTTCCATTTAACACATAATTACAATTCTCTTCTGTGGCCAAATCTTGATCATTCATCCAGTATTGGTACGTAAGGAACTGAAATGGGTATTTGTTTTCTGTGTATTTCTGCCCATAGTATTTCTATTCTGAATGTTCCCAAAAGGTTGGAGTTTAACTTGTAATATCTTATAGTTTACATGTAATGAACCTTAATCATGCTGTGTATAAAAGTATAATTACATGTAAATAGCAGGTACATTGTAATTAAAGGCACTTATCAAATTGTCTTTGTTCTTTTTAAATTGCAATAAAAGTCAGTTTTATATAAAAGCTTGTTAAAATTCATTTGGGAATTTTTGGGGAATGTCAAGAATGCTAGTGTATATGCCTTAGAGCATAACCAGAGTTGCGGGATTTTAGCAGTCAGCTCGCCACAGTGCCAGGACGGAGGATGTGCCCGATGACCAGGCGTAGTGGTTAGAATCGCAAACTGCAGGAAAGGACCCGAGTTTGAGTCCCAGCTCCACTACGACTTTGAGGAAGCTGTTGGACTTTTCCATACCCATTTCCACATATAAAGTGAGGGGTAGTAGTACAGAACCTACTAACAGGGTTGTCTTGGGGATTAAATGAGGCACTGAGCACGGTACCCCGCAAATAACTGCTAAATGCTCTGGAAGTGCCAGCAGACCATCCTCACAAGCCTGGGAAATTTGTGCCCATGTCTACCCAACTGCTAGCCACTCTTGTGAAGAAAGGCAACCTGACAGCAAATAATGCCCCCAGCCTATGAGGAAAACCCACTTGCTTGATGGCTGAGGGGGCTGTAACCCCAGCAGGAATCTCGGAGCAAAGAGTTTTACATCAGTGACCCTGGCTGTCCCCTTCCCTGATAACTGGAGACTGGCCTTGGCGCCAAAAGGAGAAGCAAGGGTTTTCTTTGGCAAGCTCCTGACTCCTTTACATCTGGCCCTTTAACTCCAAGTACCCCCAAACCCACACCTTGCCTGTTATTAGACGCCCCCCCCACACACACACATACAAAACCTGGGCCTCCTCTCTGGACCTTTTCCCTGCTCCCTCCTTCTCCACCCCATCTGCACAATGATACATACCCTGTTCTCAGTTTCTGCAGGGCTGATCTGTTCCCTTCTAAGGAACTAACTCCTCCCTCTAGGTTACTGTGCCCACTGCTCCTAGGATCGTTCATGATTTAAGGAACCTGCTGCCTATCAGTCTTGAGCCGCGGCCACCCTTAATTGTCACCGTGGGCACTACAAACCTAGGAGAGGCCGCTGGGAGTACCGGGGGGTGGGGGAGGCAAAGGAGGGATCAGAGGCATCCTGCCGACTCTACCTCATCGGCAAATGCTTGCTGTGTCTTCACCGAGGCCCTGCCTGCTTCCCTCCAGCCCCCACCCTGCTCTGCGGCAAAGGAGCCCGGCTCCCTCTCCACCTTTGCTTTCTCGTGCCTGACGCAGGGCAGTGATGACAGCCTGGAGGCAAATGCAGGAAGGGCCCGGCCATCTTGGTTTCAAGCCCCTGCTTCATTGCTCACCATGTAGGGAGAATTTCCTCTCCCAACTCCACTCTGTGTGCAGAGGGTTAGAGCTAAAAGAGGTGCCTGGGTGGCTCAGTTGGTTAAGGGTCTGACTCCTGATTTCAGCTCAGGTCTCACGGTTGTGAGATCAAGCCCCGCGTCAGGCTTATGCGCTGGGCAGGGAGTCTGCTGGAGATTCGGCCTCTCCCCCCACCCACGCGTGCACTCGCTCGCTCGCTCGCTCTCAAAAAAAAAGTTTGTTTTGAGTCTCTGCATCACAGAACCAGGTTTCCGCTACCTGAGGAAACTGAAGTTCTAGAGCTGAGCAATTTGGAAGATTCTCCATCACCTGTGGACTAGAGTGGTCTTTGCAATCCCGTCAGAGGCACACTGTCAATTCTAGACACATCCATAGGCCATATCTAACAAGTACTCATTACAGGAAGTGGGGAATTCTGGGACCCTAGTTAAGGTGAGCATGACATAGTCCACCCTTTCTTGTCATTGTTTAAAAAATAAAAAAGTCGTTCATTGGTCTTTCTACTTCTATAAATACAATCTGCTCTGTGATTCTTTTTATTTTTGTTAACGATTCAGGACCCAACGGTACCTTTAAGGTCACAATTACGAATATTTGCTCTCATCCTAGATGATTCTTAAAATCTCAAAGCTGGCCTTCGAGTACTCCAAAGCCAACTGTCTACCAGGCATCACATCTGTTTCCAAGATTTCTCCATCTGTAGGTCCTGATGCCATCTCAAAATGTGATCATCCTGGAGTGCAGTGCATCTTTCCCAGCTGCTTCAGGTGCCCTTAGGGGCACATTTTAGCTTTGAAGTGTCCCCCGTGGTATATACCACAGTTTCCTGCACACAGCAAGCACTACATAAATGTTTGATCCGTCTTGACTTCTCACTCTTCTCTATCAACCATAGTCCAATGAGCCTGTCTTGGACTAGCATGTACAAGCCCTTAGGATTTTACCCTTGAGCTCTTCCCCATCCTGCTCTGTGACTGTGAATTTCTGGAGAGATGGCAGAGTAACAAAGTAGCCATGGCCTCCAAGTGAGACCAGCTCAAAAAGCAGCGGCCAGGGGAGGAAGGGAAACGGCTGACAAGCAGATAAGCAGCACTACAACCCAGCAGAACTGTCTGCCAAAGCAGACAAGTCGTTCAAAGCGGACAGCTCTAAATGCTCGGGTCCAGGATAAAAATAAATAAATGTGCAACCTCAAAGTAGAAAACAAGTTAACAGGAAAACAAAAGAAACCATAGAAAAAACCATCTTCTATGATTCATTCAGAAAATATTTACTGAGGGGCGCCTGGGTGGCTCAGTTGGTTAAGCGTCTGCGTTCAGCTCAGGTCATGATCCCAGGGTCCTGGGATCGAGTCCCGCATCAGGTTCCCTGCTCAGCAGGGAGCCTGCTTCTCCCTCTGCCTGCCTCTCTTCCTGCTTGTGCTTGCACGCGCTCTCTCTTTCTCTCTCTCTGTCAAATAAATAAATAAAATCTTTTAAAAAAAGAAAGAAAATATTTACTGAGCACTTACTGTGCACCAGCTGCCGAAACACTATGATGATTGAAGAAAAACTCCTGCCTCGTTGGAGCTCACTTTAATGGCCTCAGTGCTTACCTTGAAATGCTTGACATACACATGTTTTAAATTCTCAGGGTGCTCATAGCTCAATACCTCAGCCAGTGGTACCAAGTCTCTGGAGATCCGCTCTGGATGCAAGGGTCCAGAAAGGCCTCTCTGAACAGGTTACAGTTCAGATGAGACCAAAAGGATAGGCCAGAGAAAAAGCATGCCAGGCATTGAACACAGCCAACACCAAGACGCCAAGCCAAACAAACCAAGCTCTTCTCACACAAGTAGACATAAACCAGCAGAGCCTGCCAGGCCTCCTGGATCTCTCTTTCTCCATCATTCTTGCCCTTGTCCAGCCAGTTCCCACCCTAAGTATCCCTGTGATACCTCAAATCAAACTTCCATACACTCAGCAGAATAATCCTTCTCAAAAGCAAGCCTGTTTTGGTCAGAAGAAAAGGACAGACTACTCCATAAAGTAATCATTAAGTACCTACTATTTCCTAGGCACTATTCTAGATTCTGAGGATACAGGAGTACATAAAACAGGCAAGGCCTGGGCGCCTGGGTGGCTCAGTTGGTTGAGCGACTGCCTTCGGCTCAGGTCATGATCCTGGAGTCCCGGGATCGAGTCCTGAATCGGGCTCCCCGCTCAGCGGGGAGCCTGCTTCTCCCTCTGACCCTCCCCCCTCTCATGTGCTCTCTCTCTCTCTCATTCTGTCTGTCTCAAATAAATAAATAAAATCTTTAAAAAAAAAAAAAACAGGCAAGGCCTGCTGTTCCAATGAAGCTTACATTTCAGCGGGGGACGAAAAGAAATGACTTATCCAAACAAATTTCAGATCACAAATGTGATAAAGAAAATAAATAAGATGGAATGAGGTAAGTAAAATGGTAATGAAATCATGCCTAGGTTTGGGTGGGAAGGTGGGAGTGGGAGGGGATGATATGTTTTCTATTGGGTGGGCAGGGAAGGCCTGAATGACCCAGAGCAGCCATATAAAACCTGGGGGAGGAAAACATTCCAAGAGGAGAAAAGAGCAAGTGCAAAGGCCCTGGGGAGGAAAAGAGGTCAGTATATTCCAGGACCACAAAGAAGGCAAGGGCGGCAATACCACAGCAATGTTGAGTAGTGAAAAGGGATGTCTGGAAAGCAGGTGGGGGCCAGGTCCTCTACAGCCAAGTAGATTAAGATAAGGAATTGTACTGTGATTCCAGGAGCAAAGAGAAACCACTGAAAAAGTATAAACAAGGACTCAGTGACAATTAGTTTTCCATATGAAAAATAACAGAACATTGGATTCCCAACTTACACCATAAATGAAAATAAATTTCAGATTGATTAGAGAGATAAAGAACAGAGTAATAGTACAAACTTGCAACTTATCAGATATAATTCTATATGCATTTAATTGTATTAGCTTATTTAATCTCCAAAACAACCCTTAAATCCCCCCAAAAAACCCTGAGTTAAATACCCTTAAATACTCAGTTGCCCAGCCTTTAGTGGGCAAGATGGAATTTGAATTCAGGTCGTTGCACTCTGGGCCTGAGTTCTTAATCATCATTGTGCCGTGGGAGATTTTTATTATGCTTTAGAATCAAAGGACATCTTCAGCAATGCACAAAAAGCACAAATCATAAAGGAATACAGATATGTTTGACTCCATACATTTACAAAACTTCTTTATAAAAGTTTAAATATATGCATCAGGGTAAGAAGCAACATATGTAAGGACAATAGTATCTGTTTTGTTCACTGCCGTGGTCTCATTCACCTACAAGTGTATTTGCACATAGTAGGAGCTCAGTGAACAGATGTGGAAAGGATGGATGAGGGATGGGTGGAGGTTTATGTGGAGCCGATGTACCAGGCCCTATGCTATATGCTGGCAACACAAATGTGCATCACACAGATTTCCCTCTGTCCCCTTGAGCGCCCAACCTTCTGGGTGACGCAGGTGACATCTGCAGATCCAATGGCAGGTCACTGAGAGGCTTCAGTCTGAGGCACTTGGAGTTTGTACTTGAGGCTGCTAAGACCAGAGGCCAGAGACCAGTCTGGATATGATGAGGGCTTGACCGGAGCAGAGGGAATAGGAAAAACAGATGTGAATTCTACATAAGTAGATAGTAGAACAAAAGGGATCTGGCAACTGATAAGATGTAGGGGATTAGAGGCACAGAGATGAAAGGATAACTCTTGGGTTTCTGGATAGATGATAATATTGATGAACTACAAATATAGAAGGAGAGGGTAAATAAGGATTTTGGTTTGAGCTTAGAATATCCACCTCTCCATTTCCACAACTGAGTAATATCATATTCACCTATTCCCTACTGGTTTCATAATTATTCAATAATATTGCTTCAAGCTTCTTGGTGAAAGATATTATATAATATTATGTACCAGGCTGAGGGGGTGGGTAAGGTAGGAAGGAGTTGTAAACTCTCCAATTATTCTAAATTGGCAAACTATGGCGTTTCCACTGAACCATGATTAACCAGACATGAGCCAAATCAGTGGGTCCCTCCACATGAGAGTTTGCTGAAAATTCATAGTTATCTTCATTAACTTGGTTTACATTAACCCCAGTCCCAATGAATAAGTGTTATGTTATATTATGATCACAGCCAATGCTGGATCATAAAACTGGATGAAAAACTCTACAAACACTTGAATGAAGACTAGCATAGTAAATGAACAGAGACTCCATGAAGTAGAGCTGGCCAGCAGTTAGAGGGAAGAAAGAATGCACAGGGAATTAAATTATCTCTACTGATCAGTCCAGTAACACACAATTAAAAATTTTTAAGTTGAGGTAAAAATAATTTTCCCACAAAAAATCATATTCCCTACTCTCTCCTTTTTTTCATTACTCATTAATTACTGGGAAGCTTTTGAAAAATGACATGTTTTTGGTTCTGAGATTCTTGTTGTCAATTACAATTATTATTGGCATTTTTTTCCTCCATGGCATTCAATCCCCTGGTGCTTCTCATTTCATTCTTTTTCATAACTAGTTGGATCCAGTGACCTTCAATTGTCCCCAGTGTCTTTCACTTGCTTATCATCTACATCTTGTTAAATGGGGAAGGATAAAACTAACAGATTGACTGTTTCCTTGAGAAAATGTTAAATATTCATATCCCTTGGCACCCGTGGTTTCCCACTGAGTCCTGGAATAAAGCAGCCATGTGTATTGTGGGCCCTGCTTTCATCTGCTTTCTCAACCAAATGCCCCTCTCTTTTTGCCTTTGCAATGCCCCACATACTCAAGACCTCACAACCACACTGTGGAGACTTCAACTAAGGTCATGCTCTCTTAAATTTAAACAAAATGGCACCCATATATAGTGGAAAGTCCAAGGTTGTCCCAAGATATCTGCAGAGTGCCGGGAGCCTTCGGCATGCACAGCTCTTGGTCCTTGTTGAACCATCCATCTTGCTGTCTTCTTAGCTCTTACAACTGTTCTCTTTCCTATTCTAAGGTGACCCTAACCCCACCTTTAGAATGTCCCTCGAAATCATTCACACAAAGCATTGATGAAGGTAACAGATGTTGCTGCAGGTCAAAGTTAGAACTGATTATTAAGCTTCTTGGCTGAACTGCAGGCACCCACCCCCAATGTTCTTCCTCTGAACACACTCGCTTCCCAATCTCCTCATTTGAACAAGCTGTACAATTCTGTTCTCCACTCCCAGCTGAGCCCCAGACCTTCCGTTACATATTCTAATATTAATTAACTGCCTCCGAGACACAGAAGATCATCTACTCAGTAGATTTAGTATAAGCAGGAGCTTTAAAGTTTCACTTCCCTTCCACAAAACAGCCTCTGTTGAGCTGCATATCTGGGTCTACAAAGTAGCCACATCAAAGTAAGTCATTTAACTAACCCACAGAAACCAGATCTTTCTTTGCTTTAAAAAAAAAAAAATCCAGACTTTACCACACGATCCTGGTAGTGAATATTTTAAGATTTTGCTACGTACAGATGTGTATCTATGTTCCTCTGCACCCAGTTCCTTCCCTTTCCCCCATATCTACAACACTACAACACATGAGCACCGGGTTCCACTCACACTTCCATCTACCCACCAGATAATAACTCATCTTTTAATGGGCCAGGCACTGTATTTCCCTCTAAAAACAGTAGGCCTGCAAATGAAGAGAGTGGGGATTAGGGTCTGATTCCAAGTCAGTTTTGAGAAACTAAATACCATGATGTGTGTCTGGAACTGCTGATGAGGTAAGATTTCCACCACGACCAGCTTAGTCTAGAGTCTGGGTTACCCTTCCGCCGCCCCTGAAATCCTTCAGGCTTCACAAACAGAGCCAGCAGGAATCGGAGCTCACCTAGTTCATCTACCTCCTCTTACAGATGAAGACATGAGGCAAAGTGATTTCCCTTCTGAGGTCCATTCAGCAAGTCCCCAGGATGCACGCTGCTTGGAAAGAAGTGCAGGAAGAGGCCGCGGGAGAGGCCGTGTGGGGGGCGGGATGGCCACAGGCTTGCTGGGGTCAAACACCAGACCTTCCACCCCAGTAACGCCACTTCCTCACCATTTAACCTTTGTCAGGTTAACAAGACACTCTGTCTGCCTCAGTCTGCTCATCTGGAAAAATGGGACAGGGCTCACCTCAAAGGATTACATGAAAGAACATGGATGAAAGTGCCTGACTTACTATCCTCCCTGACATGTTTAGCTTTCTTTGTCCCTTCCTTCGGAGACCCTGTCCCTTTACGCTGGGGAAAAGGCAAAGTGCCCATTTATCCCTGTCATGACTCTTTTAATGTCCTCTTCTCTCCCCTGCGCAAGTCCTACAGAAGTACACACACACACCGACTCCCTCCCTCTGGCAAGGGCCACCCAGCCTGCTCACCAGCGCCGACAGTGCGGCCAGCCACGGATCCCATGAGGAGTCCTCCGCTAACTACAAGGTCTGGCTTCCGTTCCCAGTAAGCACCTGCCACACGGCAGCCTCCTTGTTAGAGCCTGCAGGCCCGAGAGAGGGTACAACGCCAGACGCCACACTGAAGACGCTTCCTGTCTGGCTTTAATTAATTTCTTTGTTTCACTCGAAAAGACATCTTTAGTTGTCTAATCCACACTGTGTTTTGGCTGCAGTACA
The DNA here is from genome assembly GCF_054177405.1 of Leptonychotes weddellii. Lineage (NCBI taxonomy): Eukaryota > Metazoa > Chordata > Mammalia > Carnivora > Phocidae > Leptonychotes > Leptonychotes weddellii. Next base: position 123,018,572 of record NC_138372.1, on the reverse strand, counting down.
AGGCTCTAATTCAGCTGTAGAAAGTGGCTGACTTCTAGTTGGGCAATAGAGAGGTGAGCAGCCAGCCCCTTCTCCCAGGGATCGAACGCACTAGCAGAGTGGTGAGCGCTGTTCTTACTTCTGAACCATCAGGTGAGATTTGGAGGGTCACAGTTTCATGACTTCTGGGTACTTGATGTGTTTAGAAATATTTAGAAAATAAACTGGCAGAGTACAATAATAAGATCCTCCCTCCTCAATACAGAATCACTCAGATGATCTACGGTGTGTGCATTTCTGATTAAACGACGCTTTATGATGAGAAAAAACACAGTAGTGTTTTAGTAAGTGTTTTAGTAAGACGGTTCTTTCTGAAAACCACTAGAGGAAGCTTATATAAAGCTACAGAAGGCCATGAAGGAGCTTGCCACCTTCTCAATGCTAGGGACAGAAAGATCAGTTCTGGAAACATGGCCACCACCTGGGAAGTATTCAATAAATATTGGTTAAATGAATAAATGGAAATGGCCCTATCACACTTAGCCATTTTCATTTGTGATCCCACCTTATAACGACTGTTTAAAAACCTGAGTTAGGGGCGCCTGGGTGGCTCAGTTGGTTAAGCGACCGCCTTCGGCTCAGGTCATGATCCTGGAGTCCCGGGATCGAGTCCCGCATCGGGCTCCCTGCTCGGCAGGGAGTCTGCTTCTCCCTCCGACCCTCCCCCCTTTCATGCTCTCTCTCTCTCAAATAAATAAATAAAATCTTTAAAAAAAAAAAAAAAAAAAACAACCTGAGTTAGATTCCCAGTCACTCTAACGTAGGCCACTATTTCCTAACCTGTGGGTCAACCAATACCTAATTCCCTCCCAAACTCCCTAGCAGCCCCCTCTCCTGATGGTAGCTCTCGGCCAGGCTCGGCAGCGATAGAACGGGGGAGTGTGTTCTTTTCCTCTTCCTTACCCCACACCAGCTTCTCTTGCTCTCACCTCGGTTTGCTACTTCAGGCCCCTCCAGGGTTTGGGGAGAGGGGAAGCATGGCAAAGGGGGGCAAAAAGGAAAGAAGGAAAACACTTTTAACCCAGCTGTCCCATCGCTCTGTCATGGCAGGTGTCCAGATGGCAGCTCTTCGAAGGAGAGAACCAGTGGGACCTCCACAGAGAGCATGGCACCAGAAGTGACCTCTTGTCCTGGCCTCAGTTCCTGCCCCTGGGAACTACCCCACAGCCTCACCTTGGCTGTAATAGTCAGGGTCTAACCCAGAAAACAGAAACCATCTAAGTATTTTCACAAGATGGAATTTAAGGGACTTGATTATGTTAATGGAATTGCTGGGAAGCCAGACATGGGCTGGTGGGAGACTCCAGAGATTATCAATGGCAAGAAAGGCACTACCACCCCTGGGTTGGGGGGAAAGGGGAGACGCAGAATGATTAGAGCCCAGAAGCTGGGCACCTGCTAGAAGCAAGAGCCCGGGCAGAGCTGGGGGTGCAGGTGCTTTACTGAGCCACCACAAAAGGGTGGTAGCTGTTGCCTAGTATGACACCCAAAGTAGGGAGACATGTTCTAGCTCCTTCCTTCCTCCTGCCCTCCAATCTCCTACCAGGGTGTCCCACTGGCTGAGCCCAGCTAGAAGCCAATACAAAAGGAGCCTAGGAAGAGGACGAAGTGGTTGTCCTGTCTGCTTCTCCGCACCCCACGTGGGGACAGCCACCGAGCTGGAGTCATGCAGCCTGGCCCTCCGGCTCCCCTCCTCCCAGCAAGCCTGCGCCTGTTCCAGCCCCTCAGCCAGACACACACACAGAGTGGCCCCTAAAAAGCCAGACCTTTGCTTCCCAAGTGGCTGGATTTCATCTTATTTTCTCACTCTGGACCCATATGATGGTGCAATTTAGTACCGAGGCTATCCCTTTCCGGTCCTATTAACAGTAAACACACACGTCCAGAAAACAAAGCAGCCCATTTAGCTAATCTCTGCCCCTGAGCACCAACTAGAAGAATTACTACATACACACAAGACTCGTACTGAATCAGATGGGCATCATGGGTCTGCAGTCAAACATCACTCCTGCAAATGCACCCTCCTCCCCAAGCGACGGCCCCTCCACGCCTATTCTGTCTTTCCACACAGCCTTCGCTGGGTAACATCAGAAGCTGTCTGCCCTATAAAGACAAAGTAGAAATAGGCTAAAAAATTCCACTTTGGTTGGGGTTTAGATTTGCAACATCAAGAATGTTATAGCAGGATGGCACTCTCAAAAAATCAAAGTGACTCTTAAAATCTCATTTTCTAACTCACTCTGTAAACTGGGATCCTACTTTGATCATCAGTCTAAACTGATGTGGCATACCTCTCGTGGAGTAAGTTAACAAACTAAAAAGTAGCCCAGAGGAGGCAAAGGAGCCAGAGAGAAAAGCCAAGATAGTTGGATTAGAAGACATCTGTCCTTTTTTTTTTTTTTTTTTTGGCTATCTAGCAGCCAGCCATCTCCCCTGCCCAACAGCATACACACACAACACCCCCCCACACACACACAGACACACATTTATTGGAATCTGTTCCTCCTCATAGGAGATTTCTCAGTGTGAACAGTGGGCTACATAGGAGGCCAGGCCGTGGGGGACGATTCTTCCTCTCCAGCTAAGGGAATGGATGCATGGCCAATCAGATGTCCCCCCAGGGCTTTGGCTCTCCGGCTAGTAACATAAAGACTAAGGTCAGGTGCTCTGCAGAAGCAGGTACAGCACAACGTTCTGGACATTTCTGTAGCATCCTCTTATCTGTGCTCCTCGCTCTGAGGCCCCAGTGTTCCCTTGCTTCCTGATGGTCCTTCCAGCCCAGATGTTAGCCCCCAGCCAATCTGCGTCCTCAAGATCCTCCCAAGGCCGAATCAGCTCCTCTCGATTGCCCCCCCGAATCCTGATGGACACAGTATGAATCCACTCCTCAGTCCATTCTTCCTGGCAGCAAGGTTAAAAAGAATTGAAGCTAAAACCTGTGTTTCTTTTGAAAACACACCCCGGGAATGTCCGAATCTCCCAGTTCTTGGGATTCAGAGTTGTTCACTGAAGCATTTGCTCTAGTCCTCTCTGGTTTGCTAAAAGGATGGCACTTAGCATTAGCTCTGTTACACTCACAAAGGTCTTTTCAGTCGTCTGGTTAATATACCTGAAAGTCACAATTTAAATAAAGTGGTAACAACCCCCATCTCCTTTTCATAGAGTCAGAGCAGTTGTACAGAAAACTTGACAGGTGACCCAGTCCAACAGCCTCATTTCACAAACTCAGAAAATATTCTTTTTGGGAAAACGTAAGGAAATTCTGCATGAAGACACAGCCTTTGTTCCAAAGTTATTCATGCCTTAAACCAGGATTAAAAATCAATTTCCTTTTCTCCACACTGTGGGGTGTGTCTCAAGCTTAATTAGATTAATTTTTTCTAAGAATTCTAGGGATAAATTACCTAGAGTATGTGCATACAGACACTTACCATTTGTCACTCACCTGGGCCACTGTCCCCAGCAGCCCCCTTGTGCCCCACCCTCCCCGAACCCACCCACCCCAGCTCAATCTCCACACAACCATAATGGCAACTCCTCCAAATGCATTTTCTACACCTGGCCATAGTGCTCCTCTGCTTATGTCCTTCAGGAGCTCCCCATGCGTGGTAGGCAGAATGGCAGCCCCCCAAAAATGTCCACACCTTAATCCCCCAAACCTGTAAATCTGTGGAACTTTAGACATCAAGGGGGAGTTAAAACTGCAGATGACGTGAAAGCTGCTCACCAGCTGACCCTGAAATGAGGAGACTATCCTGGATTATTCACATGGGACCAGTCTAGTCAGAAGAGTCCTTAAAAGTGGAAGAAACGGGCAGAAGGCACAGAGAGATGAGAAAATGCTAAGCTGCCTGCTTTGAAGATGAAGGAGCCACAAACAAAAGAATGCACGTGGCTTCTGGAAGCTGGAAAAGCCTGGGGGGGGGTGGAGAAAGAAAAAAGAGAAAGGGGGTTCTCTTCTAGAACCTCCAGAAAGGAACGCGGGCAGCCCTGTAGACACCTTGATTTTTGCCCAGTGAGACACAGACTTCTGACCACCAGAACTATAAGATGGTAAATTCGGGTGTAGCAACAACAAGATACTATGACACCATCACATGCAAGGCCTTCAGTGATGAAACTCTCTTACCATTCCAGCTTCAACTGCCCCCACTCGCCCCCCACCCTGCACCAGAGCCACCCTGGGGTAGTTCCACAGGCCTCAGCACACACCACTGTCCGTCGCCTGTCGGGAACGCCTGCCCCCATTTTCTCACCCAGCTAGTTCCTATTTCGAGGAGTTCAAGACATCCCACCCCAAAATATGCCACTTAGGGGTATTATTTTTGAGTGAAAGTTCCCTAAAAAACAGCAGGTGCAAGAAGGGCACTCTGACCTTCCTTTTTCTTCTTAAAAGCAGGAGATAAAATTCCCATGTGAATGGTGCCCTCCTGTATCAGGAGAAACAGTCTTATCATCAGAGACAGGGAGTCCAGACTAAGAGAAATCTGTACATACAGACCTGATTAAAATAACTCTTCTCTTCCATTAGGGGTCCCCCTCCTTTCGTGTATTTTAGTGACCTTTCCACAATTGCTAAGCTTTGTTCAACCTATTATAGAAGCACTTGGGCCTGGCCACTACTTGAGTCTTCATTTTTCTTGTGAGGTTCCCATGAACATGTAAGTAAAGTTTATATCCTTTTCTTCTGTTAAGTCAGTCCCAGTTGGAGCCCCTAGGAGTATGGAGGAAAATTCTGCCTACCTTCCATACCCATCCGACCCAAGTCTGACATCACCTGTGGGAAGCCCTCCCTGATTCCCTGGGATAGGTTCGTTAATTCCACAGAACCCTGTGCTCACCTCAGTTTTGGCATTTATCACCCTGTATGATATGTAGTTACCTTCTTCCCCTAGTGAAACTGAAATCAGACCCAAGTCCTAGTACAACAAATGGGTGAAATAATAGTTTAATGTATTATAATATATTTAATATATATAAACCCCATGAAGACAGATAATTTTGTCTGTTTTATTTGCTCCTGAACCTCAAGCACAAATGCTCCCTAAAACAATGCCTGGAATGTAGTGGGCTTTCAATACTTTTTTAAATTAGTAAGTGAATAAATGACTGAATGAACAGAAAATCTGGGCAGAGTCTCAGATTACATTAACATTAAAATGACCAGAGGGTGGGACCCCTGGGTGGCACAGTTGATTAAGTGGTTGAGCGGCTGACTCTTAAGCTTCAGCGCAGGTGGTGATCTCAGGGTGGTGGGATCAAGCCCCACATTGGGCTCTGTGCTCAGTGCGGAGTCGGCTTGGGTTTCTCCCTCCCTCTGCCCCTCCCTCCTGCTCGCTCTCTTTCTCTCTCAAATAAATAAATCTTGAGAAAAAAATTTTTTTTAAATGACCAGAGTGAACAACACTCTGAGCACAGCTCTTCCCCTAGCAGGTGGAAAAGGGACCAGTAAATCTAAGACTCTGTACCTGTGGAATTGCCTTACATCTGACACTAACAAACAATCTCCAAAATTGTAAATGTGTGCATTTTCCAACACAGCTATGAAGCTAACAGGTGAGACAGGAAGAGGCAGCCTGTGTTGCTACCTGGGAATTCCAAATATTAGCTGGAGTTGCCTGGCCCGGGAGCTAAAGGGGAGGTCAGCTTGACCCCTTTTTCCATGCCCTGAAGAAGTCTAAAATCTGCCAAATTTCTTCTTTTCATGACCACTGCTGGCTCTGACTCATGCCTCTGCAATCAATTATGACATTTAACTATCCAAACAACCACCACAGAAGTCTATTTTTTTTAAGTAATCTCTACACCCAAGGTGGGGCTCAAACTCACAACCCTGAGATCGAGTGACTGAGCCAGCCAGGTACCCCCCCTTTTTTTTTTTAAAGATTTTATTTATTTATTTGACAGAGAGATAGAGAGAACAAGTAGGCAGAGAGGCAGGCAGAGGGAGAGGGAGAAGCAGGCTCCCCGCTGAGCAGGGAACCCAAGGTGGGGCTCGATCCCAGGACCCTGGAATCATGACCTGAGCCGAAGGCAGCCGCTTAACCGACTGAGCCACCCAGGCAACCCTACCCCTGTATTTTTTAATATAATAGACTTCGTTTAAGCATTTGTGGTATATGTGTGTGGCGGGTGGATACTTGCAGAGTGGGGTGGGAAAGGGAGAAGAGAGGTGTGGAATTTCTGCCAGCTACTTAACCTCATTTGTTTTTAGTCCTATCTCATTAAAGTCTTACTAAATTAAATTTCCCCTCTCTCTCTCTTTCTCTCTCTCTCACACACACACACATACACACACTACCACAGAAACAAAATGAAATCCCCATATTTGTCTTTTTAGTTGTGGTTACTTTTTATTCCAAATGGTTTAACAAGGATTATCTGTCTTAAAAGGTTTTAGTGAAATAGCTCTTTTAGTCTTTATGGCAGATAAGGATCTTGCCTCTTATCAGTTTCTCCATTCCAAAAACTCATAATCCTTGAACCAAATGTGACCCATCAGTTGGCTCTTTAGGTTGACGACTTTCCCAGGAGGCTTCATGGGTTGATACTCACCCAGCCCCACTAGGGGACCTCTACAGGCCTCCAGATGCGCTGAAACTTGAACATCAGAGCATGCCTCTTGCCTACCTCAATTACAAACATGTAAGGCTGAATATTCAACTAACACATTTTCTAATCCATTTCAAACAAATAAATTTAGAAAGGTTTAGGATAGGGGTGTCTGGGTGCCTCAGTTGGTTAAGCGTCTGACTCTTGATCTCAGCTCAGGTCTTAATCTCAAGGTTGTGAGTTCAAGCCCCATGTTGGGCTCCGCACCACAAAAACAGGTTATAGGATACTAGGTCGATACTCAAAATCAGTAGTATTGCTATATAGAACCAATGAAAAATAGGAAAATAAACTCTTAGGAAATGTTATTTACAGTAGCATAAATAACATGAAATGTTTAGGAATAAATTTAACAAAATATATGTGACATATAAGCCAAAAACTTCAAAACGCTGATCAGCAAAATTAAAGAAGACCCAAATGAATGGACAAATATACGGTGTTCCTAGATCAGAAGACTCAATATTGCTAAGATGTAAGTTCTCCACAAATTGATTTACAGATTTAATCCAACTGCCAACAAAACCCCAGCAGGATTCTTTGTAGAAATTGATAAGCTGATTCTAAAATTCATACCAAAAATAAAAAATCTCAAATAGCCAATTTTATAAAAGAATAAATAGAATAAAATAAATAAAATTCTTTTATAAAAAGAATAAAATTAGAGGATTTCAAGAATTATTATAAAACTACAGTAGTCAAGACTGTGCACTAGTGTAAGGGTAAATCTAAAGATCAGTGGTTCAAAATAGAAAGAGACACATGAATAGGGTCAACTGATTTTTACCAAAGGTACCAAGATAATTTAATGGAGAAAGGATAAGTATTTTCAACAACCAATGCTAGGACAGCGAGGTAACCTTATGGAAAAAAATGAACATTTACCTTTACCTTAAACTAAACACAAGAATTAACTCAAAGTAGATCATAGATACAAGTGTAAAAGCCAAAACTATAAAACTCTTAAAAGAAAACCAGAGAAAATCTATGAGATCTTGGAGTAAGCAAAAGTGAACACTCACATCAGAATTCACTGAACGTCATTCTTAAACTACATGCATTTGATTTTATGTAAATTATACCTCAATAAAGTTGGCCCCAAAATGTATCCAAATTTGGTACTTAAATGGGTAAGTTCTGTCTTCTTTTTCCTTCTTTCCTTCTGCTTTTGTCTCACTTGCCTTCATTTGAGTTTTGACCTCAGAGTGTTTGCTCTTGCACCTAATATGTTTGACTGCTACCCTGAGCAGGACAGGCCATTTCTCATTATTCAGCTTCAGTTCAGGTGTGATCTCCAGAGAGATTTCCCCTAGCTATCCTCAGAAGTCCTTACCCTGTCTACACCTCACTCCTACCATTATTAGTCATGTTTTATCCTGTTTATTTTCTTAATAAAATAAGAACTGCTGCCAATAAGAAAAAAAATGGTTTATTTAGTTTATATGAATCGTCTACCACTGGAATGTGAACTGCACAAGGGCAGGGACTGTCTCTTCGCTACTCTATTTCTAGCACCTACAACAGTGCCTGGTAGGAATTTCACAATTTTTTTTTTAATGAATGAATAAATGGATGTTAGCTAGGCATTTTACAAGGGTGAAATTTCTCTTTTTCCTTAGGAAAATCTGATTGATTTCAGATCAGTGGGGGTGTTACTCTAGACCTGCTATGCTATAGATTTCCTTTGGATCCCACCAGTGACCTGCTTTCTCATACAAAGTACTTCATGTTAATATCCTACTTGATCCAATCTTGGTCTGGAAAGCTTCTGTGTTGGTGATTTGTCTTCTCTGTTTCCCTGTCTACATGCAAGTCAGAATCAAGTCTTTTCTTGTGCCTTAACACAAATGCATGAAGGGTAAGCTTCTCTGAGACCTTTAAAAAAAATCCAAGATGACAGCTGTGTCTGGTTTCTGTTCACCCAGGCACTAAAGCTTTCCAAGATTTTCAGACATCTATAAAGCCATGGTCTTCTCTTCCTAAACCCCTGACAGTTTTATTGAAACAAGTTGTGCTTTTCTAACATCCTCCCTATTACAATTTCTACCACTCCCAACATGAAAATTAGAACTATTCAACTGAATCAAGGACTCATTTGCATTTTACTTTGGGAAAAAGAACTCTTCCTAACAGATTAGTAGAGTTCTTCTATTCCTGCTACTCTATTAATGCAGTAACATATGAATTAAAAAAAAAATATGACACTCATCTAAAAGTACATATGATTTTGAATAAACTTGTCTCACCCAAGTGAGAGAATTTAAATGTACAGTGAAGTTGGGACCGTGCTACAATTGAAAATAAAGATGACTATCTTGGAACCAAAGTTCTTCAGATAGAATTTGTCTTCTTACATGAGCTCCAGGTGATACTGCAGGCACAGACGACAAGAATATAAGAATTTCAGGGCGCCTGGGTGGCTCAGTCATTAAGCGTCTGCCTTTGGCTCAGGTCATGATCCCAGGGTCCTGGGATCGAGCCCTGCATCGGGCTCCCTGCTCCACAGGAAGCCTGCTTCTCCCTCCCCCACTCCCCCTGCTCGTGTTCCCTGTCTCGCTATCTCTCTGTCAAATAAATAAATAAAATCTTTAAAAAAAAAAAAGAATATAAGAATTTCTTCTGGGTTTTTTTTTTTTTAATCCAGGGAAAGAGGGAAGAATTATTTTACTCTAGACCTGAAAGAGCTACATGAGCTTCAAAAGAAAGATCAAATCAATATCTGAAAGCACACTAAAGGTTGTAAACCAAGAACTTTAACCCTAGAAAAGGCAAAAGCAAATTTCTGTGAGTGAAATACCAAGATAATGTTATTCTTCTCTCAGAGTAATAGTGAGGCTGCCAGAGTGCCATCTGATCCGAATTTATGGTTAACTCCTAAAGAAGCCAGAAAGAAAAGACCCACATGATTAATATTCAAAGGAAATAAAAGAGTCAGATGGGCCTGGTATGCACCCCCATAATTGCTTACATTGCAGAGAAGCAGCTTAGTAATTCTAGAACTGACAGAAGAGATATTTTATGCTAGACCTAGTCATTTCATTCACTTTATTTTTAGTCCCAGTAATGTGACATGTACTGTCTAGGGCCTATAGGAAGGGTCTTGTAAAAAGTAAAAAGGCTTTGCTCCCTAGGACAGAATCTTCACAAGAGAAATACATGAGTCAGTGAGTAGCAAAAGAATTTATAAACAGAAGAGCAACATAGAAACTTCAGGAAGAGAGAGATGTGCTATTCTTCCATATAGGGATAAGATGGCTCTTGCATACTTAAGCACCCACAACAAATTTCAGGAGATTGTTCCTAAAAGGAAAATCAGGATATTCTACCAGAAGGGGAAATGGATGCTGAACATGCAAAACAACAGCCCCATGCCTAGACCCCTAGCCCCTGAGCTCTGCTCATCTGATTGGATCTGCCCATCTACCCAATGACTGGTCACTGAGAACTGGGATTGATAATCTGGTGTCCGTCAAACATTGTATCAGGGAAGTAACAATGGATCTCAGCTTTTTCCTATTCCTGGAATCCTTTCAAAATTAGAATTTTTGACAGTAAAGGGATTAAAGTTCAAGAAAACACTGAACAATTTAGCAATAATGACAACACAGTCACTATTCCAGCTTAACAATGTCTCACAGGGTCCATGAAACAACCCTCTACTAACAGGATCACTAGTAGTTAGGAGTCTAACTACACTGTCCTTTCTACTTGAAGTAGCATGTCTTTCAGTAAACATTCAATCTGTGGCTCTCCTCTTTTGCCTCCTGCTAGCAGAGATGAACCCTGCTCTATACTGTGTCCCGCTCAGCTCAGCATTCCATCTGAAAGACTTACTGTAATACCAAATATACTCATTAGTAATATGATTATTCTCTACACCTTGACCCTAATGACAGCAAAACCATGAAAACCATCTCTAATCTATAGCCCAGTATAGCTTTTGCCAAACTCTTACTACTTTAGGATGTCAATATGTGTGATATGTTTTATGGGGGAAAAGTTTTATCCGTCAAATGTAGTGGAGAAATACTATATTGAACAAAATTAAACTAATTTTTATTCTGCAGAGACTTTGATATGCCAATGTGCATACAAACCTCCAAGATGTCATTATCCGTGTTTACCAGTTATTTGGCCAGGAAATCCTTTGACTTAGAAAAATATCTTAGGGGTGCCTGGGTGGCTCAGTCGTTAAGTGTCTGCCTTCGGCTCAGGTCATGATCCCAGGGTCCTGGGATCGAGCCCCGCATCGGGCTCCCTGCTCGGCAAGAAGCCTGCTTCTCCCTCTCCCACCCCCCCTGCTTGTGTTCCCTCTCTCGCTGTAACTCTCTCTGTCAAATAAATAAATAAAACCTTTAAAAAAAAAAAAAGAAAAAAGAAAAATATCTTAGAGCCAGTGTAACATGGAATATACTTTGGCCTTCTCACTCTTCCCAGTCCCTATGCTGCCATGATGCTCAGGCCTCCGGCCACATATCTCTCTCTTCCATACTCTTTCCTACCTCCTTCCCCACCCCGGGGATATTGCCTGCCTGGTCTCCCATGCTCCAACCACAATAAGCTTGCCATTCCCTAAAACATCTATGTACATTTGGAAAAAAAAAAAAGCCTCCACTTGGAATATGCTATACTTATATTTCTGCCTTGGAAGCCTTACTAGCTCTCCTAGGGGGAAAAAAATTAATCACTGCCTCCTCTGTACTCCTTCTGCAATTAAAATGTACATTTATTACTGTAATTATATTTTTTGTAATTATTTATTTATCTTTTTCTCCACTGTATTTAGAACTACCCAGAGACAGATAATATATTATCTATATATGTATTCCCAGTGCCTAGCACAGTGCTGACTATAGGAGAAGAAACATTCTGAATTTAATTCATTTGAGACAAGCATGCAAATATCCATCTGCAGAAAAAAATAATCTAGAGGATAATACTATTAAGCATGCTTGATATGGGTGTGTTCAACATAATATAATGGTTGGTTTATTGACTCATCAATTCATTTGAAGATTATTATTCAGTGAAACTATGTTTTGTGCAGGGTGCTCTGGAGGCATGCAAAGTGTAATCAGGCATAATTACAATCTCAAAGCTTTGAGCAAGTCAGAAAAGTAGATATCATCCTTGACACTTGGTTGCTTATATCCAATTCATTGTCAGGGATCATTCCTCTTAAGTATTTCTCAACTCTGACACTTCTCCATCACCACTGCTACCTCTCTTGTACAAGGACCCAGCCTCTCTCACCTGGACCTGGACCACTGTAATCACCTGGTTTCCCCATGACCACTCTAACCCCATCCAATCCTTTGCCACACAGCAGCAGAAAGATATTTTCACAATGCCAATCCGCGTTTGTCACCCCACTGCTCAAAACCTTTCAATGGCTCCCCATTGTTCTTAGCATAAAGACCAAAATCATTTAACTACCTGCAAGGTCTTGAATGGTCTTCCCCCTGTAGATGGCCAATTTCATCCTGTAGCATTGGCCCCTTGATACCCATGTCCTAGCCAAACTGACTTTCTTTATATCCATCAAACCTGTGTTTATTCTACCTGGAATGACCTTCCTTCTCACTAGGCTTATATAACTCCTTATCTTTTAGAATTAAACCCCAGAATTTCTTCCTTAGGGAAGACTCCCAATCCCCACCTCCAGTCTAGGTCAGTTTCTTTGTTAATTTGCCCTCAATAGAACGTTTCTTTCTTTCACAGCACATAATTCAGTTTGTAATTATACATTTATATGATTATATAGTTAATATCTGTCTGTTCCACTTCATTACAAGCTTCATGAAAGCTTTTTTTTGGGGGGGGGGGTTGTCCTTATATACTCAACATCTACAAGTAATATGATAACAACATAAATAATATAACATAAAAATAAATGGGCACTATAGGAAAAGTTCAGTAAAATGCTAGCTGAGATCAGAAGAGGAAGAAGTGGGGCATCTGGGTGGCTCAATAGGTTGGACATCTGACTCTTGGTTTCAGCTCAGGTCATGATCTCAGGATCATGACATTGAGCCCAGCACTGGGCTCTGTGCTCACTGTGGAGTCTGAGTTTCTCTCTCCCTTCCCCCTACCTTCCTGCTTGTGCTCTCTCTAAAATAAATAAAAACTTAAAAAAAAAAAAAAAGAGAGGAAGAGGTTACACTTAGCTGAAGGAATCAGGCAAGGCTCTATGTCAGTGGGAGTCTACTTGGCTGCACACTGAAGTCACCTGGTGAATTATATTAAAACACACTGATGCAGGTGCTCAAGAAATTAAACATAGAATTACCATATAATCCACCAATTCTATTTCTGGGTATATACACAAAAAAATTTAAAGCAGGGACTCGAACAATATTTGTACACTAATGTTTGTGGCAGCATATTCACAATAGCCAAAAGGTGAAAATAATCCAAATGTCCATCAACAGATGAATAAACAAAATACGGTGTCTACGTACAAGGGAATATTGATCGTCCTTAAAAAGGAAGGAAATTGACACGTTACAACATAGATGAAACTTGAAGACATTATATTAAATGAAACAAGGCAGCTGTGAATGGACAAATATTTTATGATTCTAATTATATGGGATACCTAGAATAGGCAACATGTGAAAGTGCCCCGCAGTTTGGTGCTACCATGGCTCTAGCAAACACTGGCCTGACTCAGCTCAAGCCCAAGGCTAGCCCCAGACTGGCCTACCAATAACACAGGAACCAAATCCTGCCCACAACAGGCAAAGAGAACCATTGCAGACTACTGGACTAAAGGAAAAAGCAGCTCAGCCACAAGAGTAGGATGCATGCAACACACATAGGAGACACCCCTGAAATGCTAGGTTCTGGTGAACAGGGGACGTTGCACTGCAGGGCACTACAGGACATCTTCTTCAAAAGATCACTACTTTCAAAATCAGGAGACATAACTGACTTTCCTAACACACAGAAACAGACACAGAAAGTTAGACAAAATGAGAGGACAGAAAAATATGTCCCAAATGATAGAACAGGACAAAATCACAGCAAGAGAGCTAAATGAAACAGAGATAAGTAATATGACTGATAGAGAATTTAAAGTAATGGTCATAGGGATATTCCCTGGACTCAAGAAGAGAGTGGAGGACCTCAGTGAGACCCTCAACAAAGAGATAGAAAACATAAAAAAGAACCAATCAGAGATGACATACTCAATGACTAAAATTAAACATACACTAGAGGGAGGGTGCCTGAATGGCTCAGGTGGTTAAGCAACTGGCTCTTGGTTTCAGCTCAGGTCATGATCTCACAGTTGAGGATCTAGCCCTGAGTTGGGCTCTGCACTGAGTGCAGAGTCTGCTTCAGATCTTCTCTCCCACTCTCTGCCCCTCCCCCAACTTACAAATACTCTCTCTCTCTCTCTCTCTCTCAAATAAATAAATAAATTTTACAAAATACACTACAAGGAATAAATAGTACTCCAGAGGAAGCAGAAGAATGGACCAGCAACCTGGAGGACAGAGTAATGGAAAACAATAAGCTGAACAAGAGAGTGAAAATAATAATAATAATAATAATAATAATAATAATAATAATAATAATAATAAATGAAAATAAATTAAGGGAACTCAGCAACACCATCAAGTGTAATGACATTTGCATTATAGGGATCCCAGAAGAAGAGAGAGAAATGAAGGCAGAAATTTATTTGAAGAAATAATAGTTGAAAATTTCCCAAATCTGGGGACAGAAACAGAAATCCAGATCCAGGAGGTACAGAGAGCCCCCAACAAAATCAATCCAAGGAGGTCTACACCAAGACACATAGTAATTAAAATGGCAAAAAGTAGTGACAAAGAGAGAACAGCAAGAGGGGAAAAAAAAAAAAAAAGTTACATACAAGGGAAACCCTGTAAGGCTATCAGTGGATTTTTCAGCAGAAATTTTGCAGACCAGAATAGAGTCGCATGATATATTCTGAGTGCTGGGGCGGAAAAAAACCTGCAGCCAGGAACACACTACCCAGCAAGGCTATCATTCAGAAGAGAAGGAGAAATAGTTTTCCAGACAAACAAAACTAAAGGAATTCATGACCACTAAACCAACCCTGCAAGAAATGTTAAAGGGGACTCTCTCAGTGAAAAGGAAAGACCATAAGCAGGATTAAGAAAAGTAGGAAGCACAAAAGCAGTAAAATTAAGTATATTTATGAAAATTAGTCAAAGAGGGGCGCCTGGGTGGCTCAGTCGTTAAGCGTCTGCCTTCGGCTCGGGTCATGGTCCCAGGGTCCTGGGATCGAGCCCCGCATCGGGCTCCCTGCTCCACGGGAAGCCTGCTTCTCCCTCTCCCACTCCCCCTGCTTGTGTTCCCTCTCTCGCTGTGTCTCTCTCTGTCAAATAAATAAATAAAATCTTTAAAAAAAAATTAGTCAAAGAACTCATAAAATAAAAGGATATAAAGTATGACAACATATACCTAAAAATGTTGGGGGGAGAGGGGTAAAAATTTAGTGCTTTTAGAATGAATTCAAACTTAAGCAACCATCAATTTATATAGATTGCTATATACTTAAGATGTTACATATAAACCTAATAGTAACCTCAAATCAAAAACCAGTAATAGATATGCAAAAAATAAAGAGAAAGGAATCCAAATATATCACTAAACAAAGCCAGCAAACCATGAGAAGAGAGCAAGAGAAGAAAGGAAAATAGAAGAGTTATAAAAACAACCATAAAACAAGTAACAAAATGGCAGTAAGTACATACCTATCAATAATTACTTTGAATGTAAATGGGCTAAACACTCTAATCAAAAGATGTAAGGTGACAGAATGCATTAATAACAAGACCCATCCATATGCTGCCTACAAGAGACTCATTTCAGACCTAAAGACACATGAATATTGAAAGTAAGGGGATGGAAAAGCATTTATCACGTAAATGGATGTAAAAAGAAAGCCATGGTAGCAATATTTATATGGGGCAAAAGATTTCAAAACAAAGACTGTAATAAGAGACCAAAAAGGACACTATATAATAATAACATAGGGAAAATCCAACAAGAATACATACAATTGTAAATATTATGCAACCAACATGGAAGCAGCCAAATACATAAAACAGTTAATAACAAACATAAAGGAACTAATCAGTAGTAATACAATAAAGTGGGGGACTTTAACACCCCACTTACATCAATGGGCAGATCATTCAAACAGAAAATCAACAAGGAAACAGCGGCTGTGAATGACACAGTGAACCAGATGAATTTAACAAATATATTCGGAACATTACATCCTAAAAGAGCAGAATACACATTCTTTTCAAGTGCACATGGAACATTCTTCAGAATAGATCACATATTAGGTCACAAAACAAGTCTTGACAAATTCAAAAAGATGGAAGTAATACCATACATCTTCTCTGACCACAATGCAATAAAACTAGAAATCAACCACAAGAAAAAAATCTGGAAAAATCACAAATACATGGAGGCTAAATAACATGCTATTAAACAATGAATGGGTCAACCAAGAAATCAAAGAGGAAATCAAAAATACAAGGAGACAAACAAAATGAAAACACAATGGTCCAAAATCTTTGGGATACAGCAAAAGCTGTTCTAAGAGGGAAATTTAGAGCAGTACATCCTACCTCAAGAAGCAAGAAAAATCTCAAATAAACAACCTAACCTTACACCTAAAGGAGCTAGAAAAAGAAAAAACAAACAAAACCTCAAACTGGTAGAAGGAAGGAAATAATAAAGATTAGATACAAAATAAACAAAATAGAAACTAAAAAAAATAATAGAACAGATCAATGAAACCAGGAGCTGATTCTTCAGATCAACAAAAGTGATAAACCTTTGGCCAGATTCATCACAAAGAGAGAGAGAGAGAACTCAAAGTGAGAAATGACAGAGGAGAAATAATAACCAACACCACAGAAATACAAAGAATTATAAGAGAATATTATGAAAAACTATATGCCAACAAATTGAACAACCTAGAAGAAATGGATAAATACCTAGAAACATGTAACCTCCCAAAATTAGATCAGGAAGAAATAGAAAATTTGAACAGACTGATTACCAGCAATGAAATTGAATCAGTAATCAAAAAAACTCCCAACAAACAAAAGTCCAGGACCAGATGGCTCCACAGATGAATTCTACCAAACATTTAAAAAAGAGTTAATACCTAGTCTTCTCAAAATATTCCCAAAAAATGGAAGAGGAAGGAAAGCTTCCAAATTCATTCTATGAGGCCAGCATTATCCTGATTCCAAACCAGATAAAGATACTACAAAAAAAGAAAACTAGAGGCCAATACCTCTAATGAACAAAAATTCTCAACAGAATTATTAGCAAACCAAATCCAACAATACATTAAAAAAATATCCACCACAATCAAGTGGGATTTGTTCCTGGGTTGCAAGGGTGATTCCATATTCATAAATCAATCAATGTGATATATCTCATCAACAACAGAAAGGATGAAAACCATACAACCATTTCAATAGATACAGAAAAAGCATTTGACAAAGTACAACAACCATTCATGATAAAAACCCTCAACAGAGTAGGTTGAGAGGGAATGTACCTCAACATAATAAAGGCCACATATGAAAAATCCACAGCTAAAATCATACTCCATAGTGAAAAACAAAGCTTTTCCCATAAGATCAGGAACAAGACAAGGATGTCCACTCTCACCACTTTTATTTAACATAGTAGTGGAAGTCCTAGCCATAGCAATCAGACAACAAAAAGAAATAAAATGCATCCAAATTGGCAAGGAAGAAGTAAAACTCACTATTTGCAGATGACATGATACGATATATAAAAAACCCTAAGGACTCCACCAAAAAACTACTAGAACTGATATGTGAATTCAGTAAGATTGCAGGATACAAAATCAATATACAGAAATCCATTGCATTTTTATACATTAATAATGAAATAACAGGAAAAGAAATTAAGAAAAGTCCCATTTTTAATTATACCAAAATTAATAAAATACCTAGGAATAAACATAACCAAAAGGATGAAAGACCTATGCTCTGAAAACTGTAAAACTCTGATGAAAGAAATTGAAGACGACACAAATAGAAAGACATTCCATGCTCATGGATTGAAAGAACAAGTACTGTTAAAATGTCCATACTACCCAACTCAATCTACAGATTTAATGCAATCCCTATCAAAATACCAATAGCATTTTGACAGAACTAGAACAAGTAATTTTAAAATTTGCATAGAACCACAAAAGACCCCATATAGCCACCACAATCTTGAAAAAGAAGAACAAAACTGGAGGTATCACAATCCCAGATTTCTAGATACACTACAAAGCTGTAGTAATCAAAACAATACAGCACGGGCACAAAAACAGACACACAGATCAACGGAACAGAACAGAAAGCCCAGAAGTAAGCCCACAGTTATATGGTCAATTAATCTTCAGCAAAAGACCCAAGAATCTGCAATGGGAAAAAGACAGTCTCTTTAACAAATGGTGTTGGGAACACTGGTCAGCTACATGCAAAAGAATGAAATGGACCACTTTATTATATCATACACAAAAACAAACTCAAAATGGACTGAAGACCTAAATATGAGACATGAAACCATAAAAATCCTAGAAGACAGCACAGGCAATAATATCTCTGGCATTGGCCTTCGCACCATTTTTCTAGATAGGTCTCCTGAGGCAAGGAAAACAAAAGCAAAAATATACTATTGGGGTTACATCAAATTAAAAACTTCTCCACAGCAAAGGAAACAATCACGAAAACTAAAAGAAAACTTCCTGAATGGGAGAAGATATTTGAAAATGACATATCTGATAAAGGGTTCGTATCCAAAATATATAAAGAATGCTACAACTCAGTATCTGAAAAACAAATAATCCAATTTAAAAATGGGCAGAAGACATGAACAGACATTTCTCCAAAGAAGACATATGGATGGCCAACAGACCCATGAAAAGATGCTCAACACCCTTCATCATCAGAGAAATGCAAATCTAAACCACAATGAGATACTGTGTTATACCTGTCAGAATGGCTAAAATCAAAAACACAAGAAACGATAGGTGTTGCTGAGAATGTGGGGAAAAAGGAACCCTCTTGCACTGTTGGTGGGAATGAAACCTATTGCAGCCACTGTGGAAAACAGTACAGAGATTCCTCAAAAAATTAAAAATAGAATTATCATATGACCCAGTAATTCCACTACTGAGTAATTACCCAAAAAATACAAAAACACTAATTCAAGAAGATACAGGCACCGCTATGTTTATTGCACCATTATTTATAGTAGACAAATTATGAAAGCAGCTCAAGTGTCCATCAATAGATAAATGATAGATAAAAGAAAATGTGGTATACACACACACACACACACACACACACAGAGGAATATTATTCAGCCATAAAAAAAAAGAATGAAATCTTGCCATTTGCAACAACATGAATAGATCTGCAGGGCATAATACTAAGTGAAATAAGTCAGAGAAAGACTAATATCATATGATTTCATTCATGTGGAATTTAAGAAAAGAGACAAATGAAAAACAGATTCTCAACTATAAAGAACAAACTGACAGTTATTAGAGGGGAGGGAGGTAGGGGGATAGAATAAATACTTGAAGGGCTTAAGAGTACACTTAATCATCATGAGCACTGAATAATGTCTAGAACTGTTGAGTCACTGTATTGTACACCTGAAACTAATATAACACTGTATGTTAATTACACTAGAATTAATTTTTTTTCAAAAGGCAAAAAAAAAGGTAATAAAAAACAGATAATAATGAGTTCTGGTGAAAATGTGGAGGTATTAGAAGCCTCAAACATTGCTGGTGAAGATGTAAATTGGTGCAACCACTTTGGAACACAGTCTGGCCACTCTTCAAATGGGTAAACATACAGCTACCATATGACCCAACAATTCTACTCTTAGGAATATACCCAAGACAAATGAAAACATGGGTCCACACAAAAACTTGTACATAAATGTACATAGCAATATTATTCATAATAGTCAAAAAGTAGAAACAACCCAAATGTCCTGTCAACTGATAAATGGACTCATAAAATGTGGTATATTAATAAAATGGAATGTTAGTCAGCAATAAAAAGGAATAAAGTAATGATAAATGCTACAATATAAACTTTGAAACACTAATGAAAAAAATCAAAAATCAAAGAATCACATATTGTATGATTCCATCTATATGAAATATCCAAAATAGGTGAATTGTGGTTATAAAGGACAACCCAGGGGATCTTTGTAGCAATGTAACTGTGGTACTGAATAAACCAACCTACATGTGATAAAACTGTATAGCACTAAATACACACACATACACACACGCACACGCAAATTCAAGTAAAACTGGGGAAATCTATATCAATGTCAATATCCTACTTGTGACATTGTAGTATAGCTTTTACAAGCTGTTATCGCTGAGGGAAACTGACAAAGGATATATCAAATCTCTCTGTATTATTTCCTACAACTGCATGTGCATCTACAATTATCTCAAAATAAAAATTTTAATTAAAAATATATAATAGAATACAATAAAATAAAAATTTTGACTTAAAAAAATTGAGCAGAAGCAAATAGAGGGAAAAAAGAGATCATAGCACACAGAAGACAAAAAGCCAAAAAAACTTAAATCAAAAACTTAGGTAAAACTTTGACTCACAATAGAAGCAATCCCTTCTCACTATAGTACAATTGACTAACAAACACTGAATCAGGAAGATAGCAAGGCAATGAAATAAAAAAGACAATTTCTAGACGAAAACAAATTGAAATACAAAGCAGCAACATTTTAGAGCTAATAAAATCAAAACAGAATAAATACTGCTGAAAATTAAATTACTGACCCACTGAATGCAAATGAAAGCAGCAAAGCAATTTTATACACGACAATATATGGTAGATAAACATAATCCAGTATAAGAACAATTGGTACATCTGAGTTGAAAAACCTCAAAACAGAAGATATATTCCAAGATATAATACAAGAGAATTATCTAAGATATTACAGTAACCATAGATGAAAGCGAATACTATGTTCCAAGAATATTTAAATTAGAATACCGATATCAAAGTTTATCCTAAGTATGCCATGGAATTTGAAGAAAATCTACAGGCTTCTACTAAGCAAAATACACCACATAGAAGGAGGAAAATTAGGTTGGTGTCAGACTTGCCTCAACATCATTCATTGCCAAAAATAATGGAGCTATGAAATCAGACTTATTCACTATAAAATATGGCTCTCTATATATCTTCTCCCAAACAAGTATAAGCATCAGAAACAATAATGAGAACACTGAAGCCATAAATTCATGCCATAGCAACATAGGAAAGAAAGGAGTCTGAGACTAATTAAATGAGCTCATTTTCTGAAACTGTAGGTGGTACAAAATTAATAATGAGCTACGATCAGTAGTGTAAGAAATAAAATACTGATATTATCAATCAGCAATTATTTTTCTGCCCAAAACTTTACCACAATCCTCCAACACCCCTATTGGATAGGTGTCTTGCTGAGAAAATCAGTGGTTAGCAAGGTGAACTTGCTCTGAGTCATACTGTTAGGCCCAAAATTTAAATTCTGTTCCAACTCAAAGCCAATTCTTGCCTAACAAAACAGTATAATCTTATATCTAGATGGTGAGGTTATATATGACTTTAATTTTCTTCTTTTCGCTTATATATTTTCTAAAATTTCAACAATGACATATGTTGCTTTCCTATTAAAACAATAGCAGGACTTGTTAGAGATTCACACAAAGGTTCTTTTTTATAACAACAATATATAATTTCTAGTCCTTGGAATATCAACTCTATTGATGCCCTCAAAGTGGTTGAAATTGACCAGTCATTTGAAAGCTTAGTGCATATACATAGCTTTTCTCACTTGTTAACTCTTTATGGGGGGGTTAAATGCAAAATACATGCCAAAATAAAAATCACAATTCGGAAATTAAATTGGCTGGGTTTTACTAGTCTAGACTAACACAGCCTGTTTCCTGGAACACTGTCTAAGCCTTCTGTCTTTTTTTTTTCTTTTAACTATTTACTGTGTAACTGTCAAACACACCCCCCCTCATAGGTCGCCAGTACTACCGCGGGTCACTGTGAGGCGGTATGGATCGGGGTACCAGAGGGATCCAGGGTTCATCCCAATCGCGAGACCAGGGCCACCCCTGGGGGCAGTCTCCCCACAGAGCCACTGTGAGCCTGGTCAGAAACTAGGCTTCCCTAGAAAAAGACAGAATGTGCTGGCATGAGATAGCAGGCTCAACGTGGCCCATTCACATCTTTCACCAGACAAGCAGCCTCTGTCTGTCAAGTTCCTTGAACTTGGAGTAACTGGCTGGGGCGCCAAGCAAAGAGCTCAGCCAAGTCCTGGGCAGAATTCACCCCCCCCCGCCCCCACTCCCAAGGAGCCAGTGAGGAATCAATGATGAGGAACCTGCCAATTTTCTGTCACTTGGAGCACTTCCAAACTCAGGATCATACCCAGGGAACCAAAGTCCAAGAGGCCTGTGTGTGGAAGCAAACAGGACTTTTTCCTGTTTCAAAATATTGCCACAACTATGTCAGAAACGCTGGGAGGAAATAACGTATTTTTGTCAAATCCGCAAAAGCAGGCAGTAGAGAAAAGTGATCTCATGAGCTGGCAGGTTTTTTTCCTTCCCTCTCCTTTAACATTTATTTGTGTTGTGCTAAATCATTGTAAACAATTTCCTCTGACTTGAAAGTTTTGAAAGATATTGGAATTCAAAGCACAGTTTTTGGTTTGGTTTGGTTTGGTCCTGTTCAGTTTGGCTCGGCTTGGTTTGCTTCGCTTATTGCTCCTCAGAGTTCATGGAAGAAGGAGACGGTGGGAAGTTGAGAGATTTAATGTCCCAGGCTGATTTTAAAACCAAGGTCTAAGATATGTTACCTCATACACATAAGGAATTTGCAGCTATACTCAGGCAAGCCTATCATACCAGGGCCTCACAAACACTCCCTGGGATAGGGCTGTTTGCGGTTCCCTCACCCCACCTCAGTTTTAAAGGGGGACTTCATGAGCAATCCCGCTTATCACACAATAGATGAGACACCAGCTAGAAATAATCTTTGAAGAAGTGATGATTTCCCTGGAACAGGGGCTCAGATGACCTCACTGTAACATTTTGGAAGACTGAAAGCAGTAATTACAGGGTTATTTTCTAAGGGGCTTTATTTTCTTAGATTAGAAAACATCTATTTTTGAAAACAAGGGGAAAAAAACTGGATACTTCAAAATGACCAAGACCCTTTGTAACTTTGGTCATAGTGAAAGGATTAAATGAAACTCTTATCTAGATTACAATAAGAATGTAAACATCCCTGACATTTCATGGTAAAGGCAAGGAGGAAGTAACTGGTTGAATGAATGCCCCTGGAATGTAACTTTCCTAAATCACTCGGTCTCAAGATCTTTTAAGAGTTCTCTCAGCTTTTGAGCTTCTCAGGATTTCACTGCTTCGATAGCTATGGATCCATTTTAACTCATATTCTCTGTAGGGGAGGAGAGATTTCACTGAAAGAACCCTAGGATTTTCAGGCGTATAGCTCCATCTGATAAAACCACAGGGAAATGGTACTGCTGCAGAGACCCGCAAACCTTTCAGTGTCTCAGTCTAGATCATACACAACCAGCTTCCAATGTCTCATAGGACAGTTTAGCTTCTTAGAACTATTGGCTTCTCATCAATCTTTGTTTTAGTCAATGGTCTTTGCATCATTTGGGTTTCTTTCTTAGATCAAAGGGACAATTTATACCAGAGGATATTCAAGTCTCTCCCTTAAGTATATAACCCAAATATAAACCAATCTCCTGTGGTCTCATCTCTATATTCAGAGAACACCAGTCCAGCTGTCAAAAAGCAATTTGAGAGGATTTGAACCTATTTTCATCTCCCTCAGGGGTTCTAATTAAGAGGCCCCAAAGCCCCTTCTTTACCACCCACAAGTCTCATACACTCCAGCACAACCTCTCATGCAAAATCCACAATTCCTTCTTCAGGATGGTCCATTAGGTTTTTCTCTCCGCACGCCACCTTCCCTCCCCTTTTCCCCATTCCGTAGATTGTCATTGCCACTCTAAGCAATCTGCCCCACCCCACTCCCTTCCTTCCAAACTTTCCATTTCAATCCTGACTTTTCTAGCCCCTTTTCCATTTAGGCTACCCTCTTCCATTCTCTCAATTTGGCCTCAAAAACCATCCAGGAACCCAACTGGATTCCCAGTTAGTAGGTGGAAAGGGAGGAGTCGAAATCTGTGGATGAGGTGAGGGCCTGGGAGGGAGGAAACTGGAAACATTCACCCATAAACAACCAGACCCACCATACTTGCAAGACAAAAGCACAGCTTGCAAACAAAGCTAATACCATACTTTCCCCAGATTCTAGAGTACCCATCAAGGCCTCTTGAACCCTAGCCTGCTGCAAGTTTGCATTTGATTTCATCTTTCAAGGGAGTATCTGCCAGAAAGAAGCTTCTAAGCACCAAAGAGCAAGGAGTAAGATAACCGTGAGTCCCAGGGGTCTGTAACAGTTCGTACCTTATTCTCTTTCCCTTCTCTCTTCTAGATTTTGATCCTAAGAATTACCACTTTTTCTTGTGTGAGAGGTATGTAACTCACACCTAGACTAACATGGCCAGAATATTGGGGGTCGGGGGGAATGGTGAAGGAGGGTAGGTGTTATGTGGAAGTGGGAGGTAGGCATCTTTTTCATTAAAAAACCCACAGAGCCACTCTGAGTTACAATGTTGGCCATGGGTCCTTTATTCTTTCCCCCTGGAGTCACAATTAGAAGGTCCTTATCAAGAACACTCTAGGGGCATCTGGGCAGCTCAGTTGGTTAAGCGATCGACTCTTGATTTCTGCTCAGATCTTGATCTCAAGGTTGTGAGTTCAAGCCCCATGTTGGGCTCCATACTGGGCATGGAGCCTACTTTAAAAACAAAAACAACAACAAAAAATCACTCTAAAATTGGAGCTGTGGCTCAACAGAAGTGGGCCAAATATTACAGCCTCATCTCCTGGAATCCATGTTATTGCCTAACAAACGTGTCCATCCTCACCAAAGTGCCCCTGACTACTCTTTCTTAGTGCACCCAGAAATGTTAAAAAATGAGGCTCCTTGATAGGAACATTCTCTCTAAAACTGAAACTTGATTACTTCACGAGTCAGGGCTTACAAAGCTATGCATGTGGCATTAAATTCACTGGCTTTCTTCTCATCACAAAATATTAACCATACCACTGATTTTGGGATTTGTATAAACTAGTCCATTGCTTAGATTTTTATGAAAAGGCTGCAATGTCTTCCTCTCATTTAATACATACATATATACATTTTTCCTACCTGCACCACCTCTTCCATGTCCTCTTGCACGAGTCTTATTCAACTCTTATGCCCTCCCCACCAGGCCTCAACTTCTTTCTTCCCCATTCCTCCTTTTCAACCCTGACTTCTATACCCTTCTCTATCTTCTCCCATCCTCCATCCCTGTCAGTATCATCACTGACAATGATTATTTTGTGCTTACTATGTAATTTAAGACTTAAAACAATTCTGAGGTATGTGTTACCATGATCTCTTTTTCATAGTGGTAAAATACACATAACATAAAATTTGCCATTTTAAATTATACAATCCAGTGGCACTTAGTACATTCACAGATTGTGCTGCTGTCTCCGCTATCTGCGTTCAGAACATTTTCATCACCCCCGGAGAGAGATCCTCTACTGAGGAAGCAGCCACTCCCCTTTCCCCCTCCCACTAGCCCCTGGCAACCACTACTCAGCTTTCTGTCTCTAGGGATTTGCCTATCCTGGATTTCTCATATAAACGGAATCATACAATATGTGGCTTTTTGGGTTTGGCTTCTTTCATTTAGCAAAATGTTTTCAAGATGCATCCATGTTGTGGCATTATCAGTACTCCGTTCTCTTTTATGGCTGAACAATATCCCATTGTATGGATATACCACATTTTGTTTATCCATTCACTAGTCACTAGACATTTGGATTGTTTCCATCTGTTGGCTATTATAAATCATGCTGCTCTAAATTCTGTGTACATGTTTTTGTTTAAATATCTGTTTTTAATTCTTTGGGATATATACCTCGGAGTGGAATTGCTGGATTATATCGTAATTCTAGGTCTAGCTTTTCGAGAAACCATCAAACTTTTCCAAAGGCCGCACCATCCTACATTCCCACCAAAAATGTACAGGCATTCCAATTTCTCCATGATCTTGCCAGCACTAACCATTTTCCCTGATTGCTAATGCTTGAACATCTTTTCAGGTGCTTTTTGGCCATGTGTAAATATTCTTTGAAGAAATATGCATACGAGTCCTTTGCCCACTTTTTTACTGGACTGTTTGGGATTTTGCTATCATAATCTAATTTTACAAACAAGGAAACTGAGGCACAGAGAGTTCAGGTTACAGAGGGAGCAAAGAGCCCACGGAGATCTAAAGCCAGGCAATCTGACTCCTGAGCTCTTTGCTCCTGCACTAGACCACCACAGTATGCAAATGCCTTCTTCCTCAAAATGGCTGTCCAGGAGGACTGGTCCCCAGTGTCTTAAAAATCACCATTAAAGATTAACAGTGATTCCTTTAGGTCGGTCCAGGCATCTCCCTGAAGGAAGGGAGGCAACTGAAATTTGCCAAGTCTTTATTACCACTGGAGGCATTTTCATTGATGATGCTATTTTTCATTTCAGTCTTTTGTTACCGTTAGACCGGAGATGAAATTAAAACGGAAAAGTCAACTTCCATGCCCAAGCTAGAAAGTAGGTGTAGCTGAACCAGAACCTGGACCTATATGATGTGTAGATGCTCTCTTTCAATATGTACATGCTGCTGAAAATGCTGGGCTATTTAACTTCTGAGTGAATCGGCCAGGGCCACGTGGCACAGTGTTTCTGTCACTTGCTCCAGAGTCAAATTTCCGTTTTCAGGCTTGAATTTCTGTTGAGCTGTGTGGCCCGGGGCAAGTTTCTTAACCTCTCCAAAACAGTGTTCTCATTTATAAAACATTTCACGTGAGCATTAAGTGAGGCATCCATGTAAATGCCCTAAGAGACTTCCCCGCATAAATGCAAGAGATGCAGATGATGATGAAGACACAGGCCTGATGGTTTCCAGAGGTACCGTCTCCTGCCCCACATTCCTGAAGGGGCTGTTCCTGCCCATGGGCTGATATGTGCCTCCTCCGTGCAGAGGAAGAGGAAATACAGCTCTGTTCATTTGGAGAAAGACCATCAGAGGTTTCCAAAAAGTCACAGAGCACCTTGAAAACAAAGATCAAAACAGCAACTTTGTGTCTATTCTTTTTTTTTTTTTTTTAAGATTTTATTTATTTATTTGAGAGAGAGAGAGAATGAGAGAGAGAGAACACATGAGAGGGGGTAGGGTCAGAGGACGAAGTAGACTCCCTGCCGAGCAGGGAGCCCGATGCGGGACTCGATCCCGGGACTCCCGGATCATGACCTGAGCCGAAGGCAGTCGCTTAACCAACTGAGCCACCCAGGCACCCCTACTTTGTGTCTATTCTTGAATAAATTCAGGTCTCTCTGACCTCACTGCTAAATTTGGCTAAAATAAGAAATAAGTCTCTGACGCTATGCATCAAATTTCATAGGGAAATTAAGCACATGGGTGCAGGTCCAGAGATGAAGCTGAATGACCTTCTAAGGAAAAGATCCCAGCCAGTGACCTTATCCCAGGGAGCTCTCCTGAGGGATGGCCCCACTGGCGCAGTATATGGACCAGCTGTTTTGTTTGTTTTGACCATCACACATTTCATACTTCCAAACCAGGGTTTCTGAGTGGCACTGATTTCCAGGTGTGCTGTCGGGCAAGAGGGAGAGAGGGCCTGAAATGAGGAACTGGGCATGCAAAGACCTGTGTTCGTCCAAATACTCCAGCCTTGCTGGGTCTCAGCTTTATCTGTAAAATTAGTAAGCTGTACTGAATGACCCACTCGATTTCTCAAGAGCTGCTGATCTGTGATTCCTAGGGCTTAAGGACTACATTGCTGTTTGCTAATAAATCATCCAATGTGACCCACTGTATTGTGATGGCTTTGCAAAGTAAGTAGCGAGGGGCGGACATGAGTAAAGCAAAGGCAGAAGGTCTGCAGAGGTTTGGCATTTGTGGGTGAAGATTAATACACTCAAAATCCTGCCCTCACATAGGAGGAGAATGCTACAAAATGATCATTTATTTGCTTATAATAGAGAGCCAGATTAGCACAAATTGGGAATGCATTAGCTGTTTAGGTTGTAAGTATGATTGTCGAGGAAAAAGAGCTTTAAAATGCTTTGGTGGGGGGGATCTAATTTGAAAGAAACAAATGGATTACATTTGCCTAATTTAGCAGTCAGTTAACTGTGACTCATCCTCCTCTCTCCACTCATGTGACCAGGAGAGTAAATACAATACTGACAAGAAAATCTAGCCCTCACGTGGGCAGACGCCAGCCCTCTTCAGACTGAAGGCGCAGTGGAAATGCGCTTGTTTCCTGTTTCCTTCACATAACCAAATTGCAGGGCTCGTGCCAGGGTTTATTATAGTGTCCTACGGGAAAGGGGCTGATTGCGAATTTCGAACTTACGAACTGCAAACATTGTGGTCAACACTGGTGCCTTCTACTTACTGCTTTTAGGCAGGCCTGAGTCTAAATGAATAGAGAGAAACAGACCCTGGTCTGCCTCCAATTCCTGAGGTGACCTGCCCACACTCTGGAAAATGTCCTTTGCCTTCCAGATTCCTTTCAGTGATAAGAACTTCGAGAAAGATGGGCACGGGTTCGCATCCCGGGTCGGCCTCTTATTATCTGTGTGACTTTGGGAAAGTTACTGACACTCTCGTTGCCCAGCTGCTTCATCTAAAATGCAAATAAAAATCTACTCCTCTAGTACAATTGTTAAAACAAATGGTAATATTTTAAAATAATTTGCGGACATTGTATCCACTGGGTGAATACTGAAGAGATGGTAACTACACTTCAGGCATCATCAGCTAACATTCATTAGTATGAGTTGTAACTGAGAAAACAAAACAAAACATCCCTGTCCGGGCCAGGGACAGAAATACAAAGACGTGTACCCATATAGAGAAAAACCACCCCGCTCTGAGCAAGGTGGCAAGCAGGGGTTTTTGTTTATTCAAGGAGAAAATGTGGATCCACTTACTGTGTTTTGAACAAAAGAACTCCGAGGGGAGTTGACGTTGCTGAAGTTGAGCAAGAATGGGTAATGTACACAAGCACCAGGAAAGCATCTGTCTTGTGTTTGGGCCAAATATGGAAGCACACCAGTGAGCGCCTTCCTACCAGGTGGTGGTGAGACTCTCAGTCTAACGAGAGAAGCAATTGTCTGTGGAGTTGCAATTGCTGGGAAGCGTGACCAAAGTTTGAGGTACTTTCTACTTTTTTCTCCTTCCCTTCCCTCCCACCCCCAACCCAGCAAACCAAAAATACTTCTCCTTCTAGCCTCTTACAAAGTCTGATGTCTGGATAGTGATGATTTATTTGTTTGGGGCTCAAAGTATGAAATCTTCACGTGTCTTCTGTTAAAATGCAAATTACCAATGGAACAGGTAACACCAAATCATTGTACAGAAAGGCACTTAAAGACTATCTAATGTAATGCCCTTCTTTTCCCAAACTCAGAAAGTGAAACCCAAAAGGGCTCAGTGATTTATTTAAAGCGACACAATGAGGTGGTGGCAGCGATGGGAGAAGATCCTAATTTACCTTAGGCCCAAACACTCTTTGGGCTGCCTACTCAGAAGTATCATCGGCTATGAATATTCTTGGAGGAAGGGAGTATGGATTGGCTTATCACACTGGCTTTCAAACTCACTGTGGGCCAGAGCAGTTGCTCTTTTACCTGATAGACATAGTATTCCCAAATCAAGAGTGTTCTATTCAACATGTATGGTTTTCTGGAATCCCCTTACAACCATGAAGACCTGGGGGACCATGGTCCTTGCCGAAGAAAGTACAGAAGATGTTGCTATGTGGATTGTGGTAAAAGGTGGAGAAAGAAATCCAGACCTCTTGGCTCTGGGGAGGGCAAGCTTGGTGCCCTTAGCTCCTGGACAGGGCCTGAGCAGTGGGGGCAACACCAGGTCCATGAGGATTTGGAAGCAGAGGAGAACAGGGAGGGGAATGAAAAGGAGAGAAAGGAGGTCCAGGAAGATGTTTTTTGCTACCTTTACATTATGCATTTCCTCGTATTTCTGTCTGGTCTCTTCGTAGTATGCGACAGAAAGGCACCCTGGCTGTGTTACCTAAGGGGTCATTTATTGTAAAGACATGAAGAGTTCAGAGAATCAGCTGGAGGCTTCGAAACTGCAAACGTGAAGGGCAGCGTGAGAGCCAGGCCCCCAGACTCGCAGCAGGAGCCGCCCGGTCCCTGGGCAGCATTTCTACGGGGACACCAACTGCCACCCATCCCTCCCCTCTTTGTGTCACTCCCGCCTCAAAGACACAGAGGAGAGCCCTGATTGGTCAAATGACGACACGTGCTCACTCCCTGGCTGCTTGAGGGGAGCCTCTGGCCCCTAGGCTTCCCTAGGAGGAGGCAGGTGTTACCCTCCACCCAGGCCACATGATTTAGGGAAAAGGCATTTTCCCAAAAGGAAATGGAGGCTATAGGGTAGAAAGGTTGGGCTCTGGACAAAACAAAACAAAACAAAAAAAACAGCCATTACAGATTCTTTACCCTTGAGTCTGAATGAGAGATTTCATTTTTAGAACATGTTTCAAAAACTGATGATGTGGACCCTGACAGAGGACACTCCTGGGAGAAGTCAACGAAAGAGAGAATGATCCGAGCTCAATGACCTCAACCAGGAAGCAGGCCTACATCTTAGTTAATGGACAGGAGGAGGATTCTGAACACCAAATGGCCTCTGTCCTGTGATTCTGATCCCGAGCCTGGACCCCCTACACTCAAAATGGAGTCTTACAGACAGCAGAGGGGCTGGAAATGAAAAGTGAAAGAGTTTTTTCTATGTTTTTAGGAAGCACTAAACCAGTAGCTCTAGACACCAAAGCACCGGGACAGTTAAGGCTGGTGTGAGCTTCTTCCTCATTTGCCACAGACCACTGTACAGTATGTGTCCCTGGGGGAGAGGGGCTCCGTGGAGACAGCAGTGCCCCACAAACAGGAGCAGCTCCCAGCTCATGTGTGAACCCTGCTTATGCAGTTAAGAGCATCAGCCATTGACATCTGAGTTATTATCATCAGTTAGATTCCTCATTCGATTCTGCAGCCTGAGGAGGAGAAATCCAACATGTTCTCCAAAGCAAACCCCCAAGAGGGATAAAAAGGGGGGGACTAGCTGGAGTGTTCAGGGCCTCCCTTTTCCCAGCTGAGTAATCTTGAACAAGTCACAGAAAGTCTTTGAGATTTGGTTTCCTTGATTATATGCAAGCCATAACTCCATGGGTTAGTGTGATTAAATTCAATCAGACAAAAGGGTCATACGATAGTGCTCTCTACACGGAAGATAAGGATCTGATAATAATCTCCACAAAATACTAACAATTCATTGAGAGCTTCCTCTGTGCAGCTACAGCCTACTTCTAGCTTGGCAATCAGACCTCCTGAGTTCAAATCCCTCACCTTCTGCTAAGTAGCTAGCTGTGGGGCCTGAGGCGTGTTTCCCAACCTCTCTGAGCTATCAGATTCCAGACCCAATCGTCTTATTTACCTCATAGGATTCTTAAGAAGATTAACTGAGATAAAACACATAAAGCAGATGGAACAATGCCTGGTAAACTCTCAATTAGTATGAGGCATTATTGTTGCTATTAGGATCCTCATTTTCCACAATGCTATCTGCCCAATATGAAAAAAAGGACTGCGCTACCCTCACCTCCACATACTCCTTCCAATATTTGGCTGACAGAGTTGAAGCAGCAAGGGGTGACCAGAGATGCTGATACGGCAGAGGAGATATAGAAAAAAAGACAAGAGAAAATGAGGGAAAAGAGGAATAAGAGAAGAATGTTGTATCTGATCATAGTCATGCACGAGCATTTTCCAGCAAGCAAGCCCTACAAGAGTTCTCTTAATGTGATTTCTTCTAAATCTGACTGATCTTAGGAAGCAAATATTTAATTAGCACTCCCTAAGTGTAAGGACTGCTACATGAGTATTATATTGGGTGGACATCCAGGCAATATTTAAAGAAGGGGAGTCTGATTTGGGGGAAAAGTGATTCCAGCTCAATGACTAATGAATGAATTAGAAATGTAGAGTGCTCATGGAAAGCCATCTGTATATTCCAGATGCCCCAAAGTTCCTGGTATCAAGACTGTTTACAAAATACTGTAAAACCTTGAGAGATGTATGTCTGAGGAAAAAGGAAAACTGAAATATTAAAAGGGAAAGAAGCTTAAAAATAGCAAGATTACCAAAGCCAACTGCATGTATATTTTCAAGCTTTTAAGTAATGCGCGAAGGAGACATTTAGAATCAGACAACTGAGAGAAGAGAAAAAAGTTCCAGACGATGGTAAAATTACTAAACATATAACAAATTCAAAAGGGAGAACACACAAAAAACATGTCATTTAGGAATACTTGGGTGTCTGTTGTCTTGAACATCTTTGAGATCAGCGAAGCAGAGAGATTCAAGTAGACAGCAGGGCTCAAAATCAACTCATCTCCATGAGCAGACTGATATTCAAAGAGGAATGGAGCAGAAGTCTTTGTTAATCATAATAAAGAATTTGCTGTATTCAAATGAAATCACAGCAAAGTGGAAGTACGCCAGGGCAACACCAGTTTTCCAAGCAGGAATAAAGGGAACGCTCAGAAATTACAGAGCCTTCATCTCAATGTCTGTAATTTGCAAAATAATGGAAACAATAGCAGGGTAAGTTTGCCAAATGCATTTACAAATGAGTATCATTCCCTTTAATCAAGCTAGAGATAACCAACAAGGCTGGATAGAGAATTGGGGGTTTATGAAGTGCACTCTCTCTCTCTCTCTCTCTGCTCTCTCCCCCCTCCCTCTCTCTCTGATGGGGCTATGACACAATTAGTAATTACATATGACTTATTCTACTTTAATGTCCAGATTATTTTTACATAGCAGCTACTTCTAATGTGCCCATTATAAGAGAAAATAAAATAAAATGTAAAGCAAAGAAAAACAAAGTATTATGTGCTGTTCCCATTTTATGTTGTGTGCTACTACTATATATTCTTTTTACCTAATATCAAACTGTGGCATAGACCTAAAAGGGAATGTAAGAAATCTAAATAAATCATCCTCCTAGGACTGAAGTAAAACCGCCTGAGATGTATTTGTTCCTAAGGATCACCTCAGCAGGTTATTGTCTGTCCTCTCAGAGCCCACCCTTCTTAGAACATCCTTCTTTATTGACATTTTGCTGCAATTTAAGTGCATTTCCTATTGTCTCGTCTTCAATGAAGATCTAATAGCT
Source organism: Leptonychotes weddellii (assembly GCF_054177405.1). Lineage (NCBI taxonomy): Eukaryota > Metazoa > Chordata > Mammalia > Carnivora > Phocidae > Leptonychotes > Leptonychotes weddellii. The sequence continues at coordinate 122,985,391 of NC_138372.1, read as the reverse complement.
TGAAGGGGTCTCCTAAAGCCAGAAAACCTGCCTTCGGTAACCACTGGCAGAATCCACAAATTCAGTGATTTTAGCAGACTCTTTTTGCATTGGTTTTATATTCACTCATCTAACTTGAATACTTAGCTCATAAGGAAAGAGCCCGGAGCTTCTAGGAATTAGAGAGAGAGAGAGAGAGAGAGATTGAGAGAGTGCTTCATAAACCCCCAATTCTCTATCCAGCCTTGTTGGTTATCTCTGGCTTGATTAAAGGGAATGATACTCATTTGTAAATGCATTCCAGGATCTGGTTCAAGTTGTGTCAGACTGGGTTTAGTAGGATGACATGGGCAAGACACTTGAGTCTCTGGACTGCTGATGGGCACCTCCCCTAATTTATGGTCTCTCCAGTGGTTTCAATGCCAGTGAGTTCCACTTTGTAAGTTTCATTCTTCTGATGACCACAGCAGATATTAAAAAGCATTGCCCTCTCATGCCTCTTTTCTTGATTCTTCACCCTTGAAAATGGCCTTCTTTATATTTGAGTAATGGTGGCCATTAGGCTTAAAATTCGTAAGTTTTCCTTTACAGCAACCAACTGACAAACAAAAAAACCTTTTTATATCCATTGCCATTCTTACAATTTTAGGGGAAGATGTATTCTTCCTTTCGTTGAAGATTAGTGTCTCCAACTGTATATTAGAATCCATTGCCTTCTGTCTCTCTGGGGACATCTCACTCTTCAGCTTCCCTTTCTTTTTTCTTTCTTTTTTTTTTTTTAAGGTTTTATATATTTATTTGTCAGAGAGAGAGAGCACAAGCAGGGGGAGCTGCAGGCAGAGGGAGAAGCAGGCTCCCCGCTGAGCAAGGAGCCCGATGTGGGACTGGATTCCAGGACTCCGGGATCACGACCTGAGTGGAAGGCAGATGCTTAATCAACCGAGCCATTCAGGCAAACCTTCAGCTTCCCTTTCAACAGGAACCTTCCCCTCAATTTATAAACATGTTTGAGACTCCAACACATAAAACCCTTCCCCAAACCCAGTGCCCCCTTCTAGCTACTGACTTTTCTCTCTCCATTCCTTCAAAGTCAAGTGTATTGATGGAATAATCTCTACTCGTAACACCACTTCTTCACCAACCCGGTAATTGGTCTCCCATTCCCAACAATGCAGGGAAAGATACCCAAGCAAAGGCTTCCGACAATTTCTTAACTGCCAAATCCTTATCGAGCCTTTCCTGATCACTCTGTAGCAATTGATACTTTTACCCACGTTCTCCTCCTTTTGATTTTGAGATACTTTCTCCTATTTTATGTCTTTCCCTTTGAGATACTTTCTCCTATTTTATGTCTTTCCCTTATGAGATACTTTCTCCTATTTTATGTCTTTCCCTTAATCATTTTACTCTACTAATCCTGTGAAAGACCAACAGTCCTGTTTTGGGTTCTCCTATCTTGTTTGTTGAGAAGATTTCAACCTCTCCCTTGGTTCTGACACCTAGATTCCAGATTTCATATTTCATTTCAGTTCTTTCTCCTCCTGCTCCAGACATGTATATTCAACTTTCTCCTGAAAACTTCCATGTAAATGCTTCCTAACCTCCTCCAGCTTCAATGAGGCCCGCTTCTCTGTCCTGTTCTTCCCACTGTTCCTATTCCTTCCATATTCTCTCTTGGCCTGAGGCAGAAACCTGGGATTAATTCTGGATGTTTTTCTGTGACATCCCCAACCCCACCCCCCAACACACACACATATCCAACTAGTCACCAAACCTTCAAATTCTTTCCTAAACCTTTCTCATGTCAAGCCTCTCCACTTCATCCCTATGGACTTGCCTTAGGTCCTCATCATCTCTTGTCTGGATTTTTGTCATCATCTTCCAAATGCTCTCCACCTGTAGCTTGGCCTCCACATCACCAGTCCTCTATGCTCCTGTCAGAGTGCACACACCATTCACATTTCTCTACTCCCTATGGTCTTTTGTAGATGCACATCATTAAGATTTTATTTACTTGAGAAAGAGCGGGAGAGTGAGCACCAGTGGGGGAACAAGCAGAGGGAGAGGGAAAAGCAGGTTCCCTGCTGATCACAGAGCCCGACACGGGGCTCGATCCCAGGATGGACCCCAGGATCATGACCTGAGCCAAAGGGAGACGCTTAACCAACTGAGCCACTCAGGCGCCCCTGCATAACTCCTGATCAGAGTACACAAAGGCCTTCACAATCTCACCATCACTGCCTTCCCACCACCACCACCACTTCACCTTCCAACAGTATCATTCTATGTTCTTTGTGCCCCAATCCCACTGCCTGGAATGCCTTCCGAAGCCCAGAGTAGGTGCCCCCTCTTCCAAGAAGACATCTATGATTATTGTGTGTGTGTGTGTTGCTGGGGGTGGGGGATATAATCACTCCCTTCTCTTTCCTGCCTGTGAGTCTTTCACCTACAGGGTTGGCTTGCCACTCTGCATCGTTAATATTTGCTGATATGTCTGTCTCCCCTCCTGGACTCTGAACTCCTTGGGGGTAGAGTCCAGGCATTTATCTTTGTGTTCCCTCTCACGGTGCCCACAGTATGTAACTGAATTGAGCTAAATTGAACTGAAGACAAGAAATATTCTGCAAAGTACTCAGGAATGTGAAGGGTTTCAGTTAATATGCCTGCCTCCTGCAGAAGATAGGAGCAGTTTGAGGTCTGGGGCTGCTTTTGTTTCTCCAGCACCTGTCACAGTGCCCAGTGCACAAGTGATATGTTTGCCAGTGCATGGTGGCTCTTCTGCCTTAGGGTAATAGACTGCCCCCCCACCATGTGGCTGTTTTAAAAAATCTATATGTTTGGGGACGCCTGGGTGGCTGTCAATTAAGCATCTGTCTTTGGCTCAGGTCTTGATCCCAGGGTCCTAGGTTTGAGTCCCGCATTGGGCTCCCTGCTCAGTGGGGAGCCTGCTTCTCCCTCGGCCTGCCCCTCCCCCTGCTTGTGCACACACGAGCGCTCTATCTCTGTGACAAAAAAATAAAATCTCTAAAAAAATTAAATAAAAATCTGTGTGTTTGATCAATGCATAGAACATGGGGATGGACAATCATGTATTAGTGAAAAACACATGAGGGGGTCTGGCCAGCCAATCCCCTTCCCTGAGAACTCTGGTGGTGAGTCACTAAAATCATGCATGATGCCCTCACATGCTCTTCCCCCCAAGTGGTGAGTCTCCGCTAACTCAGCAAGGAATTAACAAGGGTGGGGTGGGGGATACAGAGAGATTTTTTTTTTAAGTTTTATTTATTTATTTGACAGAGAGAGCACAAGTAGGCAGAGCATCAGGGAGAGGGAGAAGCAGGCTCCCTGCAGAGCAAGGAGCCCAATGCAGGGCTTGATCCCAGGACCCTGAGATCATGACTTGAGCCGAAGGCAGCCGCTTAACCAACTGAGCCACCCAGGTGCCCCAATCTCTCTTTCTTCTAGGTCTTTGAAGTGGAAGATTAGGTAAAGTCTAATCTGGGTGCAGAGAGAACAAAGGATAATGCAGGTATGTGAAGGAGGCAGGGAAAGAATATGAGAAAACAGAGGGAGAGAAGAAAAATAGGGGGATAGGGAGAGGAGGAGGAGGGAGATAGAGGAAAGAAAGGGAGAGGGGGAGAGACAAAGGGAGGGGGGAGAGACAAAGGAGAGAGAGAGACAAAGAGAGAGGCAGAGACACAGAAGCTTTCAGGGCTAGGTTCCAGACTCTCTTGAGGCCCGCTGTTTTCCAGACTTCAGGTTCTGTAAGCTACACGTGGCCTCCTGAAGAATTCTCCTCATCCACTTTGACTCTTGTCTACAGAGCAGCCAGAGTGATTTTTTTTTTTTTAACCAAATCTTTAATGGTCACACTGACTTTCTTTTAATCTCTCCAACTAGCTAGGTTCTCTCTGGCTACAGGGCCTTGACTCTGACATCCTCTTTCCCTGGAAGTGCCCCCACTCACCACCACTCAAGCCCTAAATTCTCTTTTCTAACACACAGTGGCAACTTTACAGTTACTTACACGATTCGCTGATGGTCTATCTCCTCAAAAAGATCCTTTTTTTTGTAGTTACCCATCAATGTCATTCAAATAGCCCAGTGCCAAATGCATAGTATACATTCGATGGTTTGTTGAAGGAAGGGAGAAACAAAATATCAGTCACCGGTTTTGCTGAGGTTTGAAATTTTCTGTTAAATCCCCCAAATCCCTCCCATGGCTCATCTCATGATTTCAGTTCTCCCATTGGAGTTCCTTCTTCCAGGTTCTTGAGCATCTTGTCCTCTGGGCATGTCAGTGTTCACACTTTGAGGTAGAGTCAAATCCTCCCAAAGGGTCTCTGTGGCGCTTAGGACATTAGGCACCAGCAGGTTTTGGGACGTGAGGAGCAAGAAATAAGGGAAAAGGCATCAAAGCAAACCTTCCCAAACTGTGTGAGAGAGAAACATAAGAGGAAGAAAACCATAAAACACCAGATCAAAATGTGCATAATAAACAAACCACATGCTTCCCCAAGGAGCTTATAAATCTCTTTTCCATCAGCATACCAAAAGAGAGATGATTTCCTCCTCTTCCTCTCACACACAAAATACAGTGTGACTTGTGGTTTTGTTTTGTTTTGCATGGTCTTCTGGGAATTCCAGTCTCGTAGAATAAAGTGAGAAAAGTGTCTTCTACTTTCCAGTAATCCACCAATGAGTCCCTGGCAGAGCACGGTCTGCCACAACTCCTGGGAAGCCCTCAGAGTGCGGAGGGAGTGCGAAAGAACAAGGAAGAAAGGAAAGCAAAGTCTGCTTTTATTTGGGTTCCATGAATTGACTCCGTGTAACTAACTGGGTCCCCATTCCCCTCTTCGTCACAAAATGGGATTTGGGGATTCAGGGGAAGCCTTCCCTGAAGTAGTAAAAATTCTTAGATTACCATATATGTCTTTTAATCTCAGTACAAGATAGCACATCCAAGGAAACACTAAATTACTTGAAGGCCTCCCACTGGGATCAAAGAATTCCCTTGTCTCCACATGAAAATGTTAAAATTCTCTCCCCACATCCTAAGAGCCTTCACGTTCTTTCCTTCCCAAAGAGAACACTTTGTCTCCTTACCCTGAGCCAACACCCTTCACCTGTATCTATTTACTACCCCTCTACTCCAATAAGCTTGCCTTTGATCAGCTTTAACGCATTTGTGATGATGATACAGTCCACTGCACTCTGTGGGCCATGAGCGCTCATTTGTTTTGCAGTATGCCACTTGACATTTATAATATTAATATTCTTAATTGTTCTCATGTGCTTATTTCTTTATTCAGTGCCTAAAGTCCTTAAGGGAAAGAATGTTTATACACACACATATATACTTCCAATTCAATTAAATTCAGAAAGCATTTACTCTATTGTATCAATGCCCGGCACGTGGGTAAGTGCATGGTATGTACAGAAAATACAGTGACTACAGAGAAAAACATTTTTTATTTTATTTATTTATTTTTTAAAGATTTTATTTATTTATTTGAGAAAAAGAGAGGAGCACACAAGCAGGGAGAGCAGCAGAAGCAAGCTCCCCGCTGAGCAGGGAGCCGACGTGGGGCTCGATCCCAGCACTCTGGGATCATGACCTGAGCCGAAGGCAGACACTTAACAGGCTGAGCCACTCAGGCACCTGAGAAAAACATTTTTTAAATAGATGTGACACTGTCCCTACCTTGGATATGTTTGTAGACACCTAGTTCTTTAGGAAACAAATTTTAAAAATATATATGTATATGTTAAAACATGTATATGAGAAAACACACATATATAGGTTTTATATATATTCATACGCACAGAAAAATAGTTCAAATTATTTTAGTTGATATGTAAACGTATAGAATGCACAGATATTTGAACAAATAACAACAATACGGGATTTTAAGAGTTGCAGAGGGAACCGGGAAACCTTGCAGGGACAACACTTGAGCTGAGCATAGAGAGATGAACTCTCCAAGAGGAGAAGGTGCAGGAAGGTCATCATAGGTAAGGGAAAAGAGGATAATAGGAGATATAAAAAACCTGAGCTTCTAGAGAACACGGGAGAGTTGGATAGGACTTCTGATGCAGAGATACAATTTAGTGAGGGAAAGACTAAGAGATGGATCTGGAAAGAGACGTTGGGCTCTGTTAAGAAATTTGCTCCTTATCGTACAAGCAGAGAGCCTTGGAAGGTTTCTCATTATAAATGAGAAGGAAGAAAATACGCTAGTCCACAGGGGACAACGTCCCATGACCCCCAGAGGCACCTTAAATGGCAGGGAATACCAAACCCTACATATACTATGTTTTTTCCTATGCATACATACCTGTTATAAAGTTTAACATATAAATGAAGCACAGTAAGAGATTAGCAACAATAATAAAATAGAACAATTATAACAATACACTGTAACAAAGTTATGTGAATGCAGTCTCGCCTCTCTCTCAAAGTATCTTATACGTACTCACCCCCCTGGTGTAGCTGTGAGCCGATGAAACGCCTACCCTGAGGGGAGGTGAGAGGAACAAGAGAGGAGGGAGGCGTTGCGAGGCCGGGCCAGGCTACCGCCGACGTTCTATTAGTCGGAAGGAGGATCATCTGCTTCCAACCCGGTTGACCCCAGGGACCGGAAACTACGGAACGCCAAAGTGCCCCGCAGCTGAGGGAGGACTACTACATGCGTTTCCGCGAGATTTTCCGAGATTTTCCCTGGCAGCAGTCTGGAGGCTGGTGGGAGGTAGAGGCTTGTGAAACTGTAGACCAGTTAGGCAATTGGCTGACTCTGCAGGCGGGTAGTAACCCAAAGGAAGGCCGTGGTCGTATAAGAAGTGGAACTAGAGGAGGAGAAGTAGAACTCCGAGGAGAGTGAGTGTTGGAGAACTCTACCAGGAAAAAAAAAATACAAAATAAGTACAAAAGTGATTACTCATTTAGAGTAAGAGAAGAAATCACAACAAATTACAAGTAATAAAAAGCGGTAAAGCACCACGAAATTCAGAAAAAGTGACATAATAATTTTATCATAGCCATAATCAACTGCAGACATGCCCCTACAACACTTTTTTCCTACATCTTTCCTCTGAATACTTTTTTCTGTTTTGAGATACAATTCACATAACACAAAGTTCACTATTTCAAAACATACAGTTTAGTGGTTTTCAGTATATTCCCTAGGTCATGCGACAATCATCACCATCTAATTGCAAAATATTTCTATCCACCCCTAAAGATTCTATTTGGGATGAGCAGTCAGTACCAAGTGACCCCACCTTCTCTAGCCCTTGTGAACCCTAATCTGTTTTCTGTCTCTATAGATCTGCTTATCCTGGTCATTTCATATAAATGATATCATACAATACAGGGCCTTTGGGGTCTGGGTTCTTTCACTTAGCATAAAGTCTTCAAGATTCAACCACGTTGAAGCTTGGAACACTACTTTATTCCTTTTAAAAAACTTCATTGAAGTGAAATTCATGTAAGATAAAATTAATCATTTTAAAATGATTCAGTGGGATTTAGTACATTCTCAGTGTTATGTAATCACCACCTCCATCTAGTTCCAGAACATTTTTACCACCCCAAAAAGAAACCCCATACCCAATTAAGCAGTTATTCCCCATTTCCTCTTCCCCCAGCCACTGTTAAGCTCCAACCTACTCTCTCTCTGAGTTTACCTACTCTGGATATTACCCATAAATGGAATCATGTAGTATGTGACCTGTGTTTGGCTTCTGTCACTTTGCATAATGTTTATGAGGTTCATCCACATTGTAGCATGTATTGGTACTCCACTGCTTTTTATGACTGAATAACATTCCATTGTCTGGGGGCGCCTGGGTGGCTCAGTGGGTTAAGCATCTGCCTTCGGCTCAGGTCATGATCCCAGGGTCCTGGGATGGAGCCCCGTATCGGGCTCCCTGCTCAACAGGGAGTCTGTTTCTCTCTCTCCCTCTGCCACTCCCCCTGCTTGTGTTCCCTCACTTGTGCTCTCTCTCTTTCAAATAAATAAATAAAATATTTTAAAATAATATTCCATTGTCTGGATGTTCCACAATTTGTTTATCCATTTATATGTTGATAGGCACATGGTTTTTTTCTGCCTTTTGACTATTGTAAATGGTACTCCTATGTATGTGTGTATACAGATTTGTTTGAGTACCCATTTTCAATTATTTGGGGCATATACCTAGAAATAGAATTGCTGGGTCATATGGCAATTCTACGTTTAACTTTTTGAAGAACTGCCAAACTGTTTTCCAAAGAGGTTGCATCATTTTATGTTCCTACCAGAATGTACGAGAGTTCTAATTTCTCACATTCTCATCAACACTTCCTTTTTTTTTTTTTCTATAATGAAAGTCCGAGAGGGTGTGAAGTGTTACCTCATTATTGTTTTGACTTTCATTTTCCTAATAACTAATAATATCGGGCAACCTTATATATGCTTCTCAGTCATTTGTGTATCTTCTCTGGAGAAATATCTATTCAAATCCTTTGCCCATTTTTAAATTGGGGTGTTTGTCTTTTTGTTGTTGAGTTGTAAGACTTCTTTATATATTCTGGATACTAGACCCTTCTCAGATTTAAGATTTGCAGATATTTTCTCCCATTCTGTAGGTTGTCTTTTTAATTTCTTGATAATGTCCTTTGACACTATCAATTCTTTTATTTCCTTGCTGAAAGAACTTTGAAAATTTGATTATGATATGTCTTCTGTCTGGTTGTTCTAGCAGTAACTGAAAGTGGAACATTGAAGTCTCCCACAATTACTATTCATTTGTCTATTCCTTCCTTCAATTCTGTTAGTTTTTGTTTCAGTATTTTAGAGTTCTGTTGTTAGGTGTACACATGTTTATAATTATTATATCTTCTTGATGGACTGACCCTTTCATTATTTTGAAAATACTTTGCCTCTAGTAGCAAGTAAAGTCTTTTTTATCTGATATTAATATAGCCACTTCAGCTCTCTTTTAGTTACCATTTGCACAGAATATATTTTTTCATCCTTTTACTTTCAACTTATTTGTAATTTTTGAATCGAAAATGAGTCTCTTGTAGACAACATGTAGTTGGATCATTTTTTTATCCATTTTGCCAATCTCTGCCTTTTCATTAAAGAGCTTGATTCATTTATATTTAATGTAACTACTGTTAAGGAAGGAGAACTGCCATTTTGCTATTTGTTTTTTATATGCCTTATATCTTTGTTGTTCCTCCATTACTGCCTTCTTTTATGTTAGTTTCTACTGTGCCATTTTAAGTCTTTTGTAATTTCTTTTACTATATATTTCTGAATTCTTTTCCTAGTGGTTGCCCTAGGGATTACAATTAACCTCCTAATTTATAACAATTTAGTTCAGATTAATATCAATTTAATTTTAGTTTTCTAAATCTTTGTTCCTCCATAGTTCAATTCTCCTACCTCAGCTGCTCTGTGCTGTTATTGTTACAAATTATATCTTTATACATTGTGCACACATCAACATAGGTTGATAAATATTGCTCTATGCAGTTGTCTTTAAATCAGATAGAACAAAAAGTGGTTTAAAAGAATACATCCATACTGTCTTTATATTTACTCATGTAGTTTCCTTTATCAGAGATCTTTAGTTCTTTATATGGCTTCTAGTAACCTTCTAGTGTCCTTTTCTTTCAGCCTGAATGACTTTCTTTAGCATTTCTTGTAGGATACATCTGCTAGCAATAAACTTACATTTTGTTTATCTGGGAATATCTTAATTTTTCTTCATTTGTGAAGGGAATATTTTGTCAGATATAGAATTCTTGGTTGGCTTTTTTTTTTTTTCCCTCTTTGAGCACTTTGAATGCATCATCCTTCCGCTTTGTGGCCTCTGTGTTTCTGATAAGAAATCAGCTGTTAATCTTATGGAGGCTCCCTTATAGGTAATGAGTCATTTTTCTCCTGCTGCGCCGAAGAGTCTTTGTCTTTCGGTAATTTGATTATGATATGTCTCAGTGTGGATCTCTTTGAGTTTATTCTACTTGGAGTTAATGAAGATTCTTGGATGTGTAGATAATGTTTTTCATCAAATTTTAGTTTTCTGACATTATTTTCTGAAATATTTTTTCTGTTCCTTTCTCTTTTTTCTCTCCTTCTAGTACTTGCATGATACATATGATGGTGTCCCACAGGCTTTTAAGACTCTATTAATTTTTTGCTTCATTTTTCTTCCTCTTTTGTTCCTCAGACTGGATAATTTCAATTGACTTGTCTTCATGTTGCTAATTCTTCTATTTGGGCAAATCTACTATTGAACTTCTCTAGCAAATTTTTATTTATTTTTTTAAGATTTTATTCATTTCTTTGAGAGAAAGGGTGAGTGAGAGAGAGAGAGAGAGAGCACAAGCTGGGGGAGGGGGAAGCAGACTCCCCTGCTGAGCAGGAAGCTCGACACAGGCCTTGATCCCAGGACCCAGGGATCACGACCTGAGCCAAATGCAGATGTTTAACCAACTGAGCCACCCAGGTGTCCCATGAATTTTTAATTCAATTGTACTTTTCAGCCCTAGAATTTCTATTTGGTCCTTTTAAACATAATAAACATATAATTTTTAATCTTTTTATTGCTATTTTCTATTTGGTAAGACATCTTTCTGATTCTTTCCTTTAGCTCTTTAGATATGGTTTTCTTTAGCTTTTTAAACCTATTTCATTTAAAGTCTTTTTCTAGTAAGTCCAATGTCTGGACCTCCTCAGGAACAACTTTTATTAAATTCTATTTTTTCTCCTGTGCTTGGGCCGTGTATTCTTTTTTCTTCGTATGCTTTATAACTTTTGGTTGAAAATTGGATATTTTGAATATTATAATGGGGCAAATCTGGAAATCAGGTTCTCTCCTCTTTCCAGGGTTTGTTGTTTGCTGCTTATTTTATTTATTGTTGTTTATTTGTTTACTGACTTTTATGAACTATTCTATAAATTCTCATTTCTTTGGGGCCTTTTAAGTCACTGTTCTGCTGTTAGATTAGTGGTCAGCTAATGATTGGACATATATTTCCTTTCTAAACTTTCCAAAAAATTTCCAATACTTACCAAAAATAGCTTTTTGCCAAAGAGGTTCTGTGTGTATATGTTGGTGCATGCTTTTAACACTCAGCCCAGCAGTTTACAACTCTGCCTAAGTGTTCACTTTCTTTTTGTGCAGAACCTCAAGGTCAGCCAGAAGTCAGATCCTACGGCCATCTCATGTCATTCCTGAGCATGCATGGCATGCTAGATTATCAGGAATATGTGTGAACTTTTCAGTCTTTATAGACATCTCATTTCCCAGCCTTTCCTCCTAAACTTTTTGATTTACGCCAACTGTTATCTATAGCCTCAGGCAGCAGCAAGTAAAACATTTGCCTGCAGATGTTTTGGACAAATAACCGCCCCTTCCCAGTAGCTTTTGAACTGGGCCAGTTTTAAATCAAGGCAAATTTTAAACTAGTCTTCTGTGAAGGCACCAGATCAAAAAAAAACAATAACAATTATAATTCTTTGCAAATGAGGTCCATTCTGTCCCTTCAGGACTGGGAATATAGACTGTTCTTTTTCAAGGCTACCTCAAAGCTAGGTGTGGGCATGGACCTGGGCTAAGTTAAAATGCCACAAACCTCACTATTCTTACTGAGATTCAGCATTTTCCTTAAATAAGTACTCCCTGGATGTTGCAAGCCTTTCGTTAATTTCTAGGTTTCTGAAAAAGTTGATTCGGACAGTTTTTGCCAGCTTTTTCTTTGCTTTCATGAAGGACAGACTGTTGGAGATCCTTACTCTACCATTCTCACTGACATCACTCCTCTCTGTATACACTTTTATCAGCTCTTCATATGACAACTTTGTAATATAATTTCCCGTTGAAAAAGTAGAAGGATGATCCAGTCTTTCTTTTAGCTTGACTAAACTTAAAAAAAAAGGATAGTTTAGAGAAATTTCGTACAGCTTATGAGCAATACCACATTTATAACTTCCTTTAATTTCGTGCTCAGGCAGGGCCTCCTGCTAGATAGAGCAAGCCTGCAGAGAACTCCAGCTCTCTGATCAGAGTTGGCATGGCTCCTGCAAGCAGTACCCTAGCATCTGGTTAGGCTTGATCAGGTGCTTGCACCTCTTCCTCTCCCTCATACTCCTACCTGCACTGGGCTGGTCCTGGGTTGAGGGAAGACACCTGGAAGCCTCAGCCAGGATGCCTGGAAGCAAGGCCGGAAGTGGGGCACAGAGTAGCTTCAGCTTCAAATCCTTCTCCAGGGATCCAAGATAGGGTCCCAGTGCTCCCTGACAACAAAGGCAAGCTGTCCCAGAAGGCCCAGTGGATGTAAGAGTAGTCCTGGCAGTCTGTCCACCTTGCCCCCAACTCTGAGCCTACCAGCAGGGTATATACAAAATAGGTACAAAAGTGAATGTACAAACAACACGCATGCCCGTCAATTGCTGACGAGACGTATAAAATGTGGTGTATTCATACCATGGACTATTATTCATCAGGACAAAGAAATAAAGTTCTGGTACATGCTACGTGGGTGAACCTTGTAAACATTATACTAAATGAAGTAAGCCAGTCACAAGAAGCACATATTCTGTGATTCCATTGATATGAAATGTCCAGAATGGGCAAATGCATAGAGACAAAAAGTAGATTCGTGGTTGCCTAGGTTTCAGGGGATGGGAGCGGGAATGGGGAGAAACTATGAATGGGCCCAGGGTTTTTTGGAGAGTGATGAAAGTGTACTAAAAGTAGATTATGGTGATGTTTGCACAATTCTGTGAATATATTTAAAACACTGAATTGTACAGTTTAAATGGGTATGTTTTATGTGTATTTTATCTTAATAAAGCTCTTAGATATGAATATATGGTCTAGGGCGGCGCTGCTGGCCTCAGGCACAAGCTAGAGCTGCTGCTTCTTTTCCTTCTCTTTGGAGGAGAGCACTCAGCCTAGGAAGGGGCACCTGTAAGTGAGGAGCCCTGAAGCATGAGCTCCACCAGCAACTCAGAGACCTACCTTTAGATACCCATCCTACAGGTTTTCTCTTTTCTTTATCCTTTTCTTACTTTCTTTCTTTCTTTCTCTTTCTTTCTTTTTCTTTTTCTTTCATTCATTCTTTCTTTTCTTTTTTTTTCCCCTCACCCCCTTTCTCCTTCATCCCCCCTTCCCCCCTCCCATCCTCCCTTCCTTCCTCCCTGGATTGTGTGACTAGTTCTGGGTGCCAAAGATTTTTTAAAGTAATGTTGACAGACACATACTAAGTGAAATTAACCTTTCCATCTTCAAGGACTCATTTGTTGGCAATAAGCTCACAGTTTAAGGTGAAGAGAGGTGGGTGGAAGGGCCCAAGGAGATGAAAGGAGGAGTGGTATTTAAAAAATGTATATATGAGCCATAGCTCATAGCTCCTCAATGTAAAACAACAGAATCAAGCAAACCAATCTTCTTTTTCTTTCCTTTATCTATAGACCCCAAGACTGACGGTGACATTAAGGCTCAGAAAATCAGAGTTGGCCTCAGAAGCAATAATAGATGTGACACACTTTTGGAATCCTATCTGAGGGATTCCTCAGCTCATAGAATTCCACCCTGGGTCCCACCTTTGTGGTTCAGAAGTCCCCTTTGAACACGCACAGACATCTTTTCCCAATTCTTCCATAGTCATTTCCAGAATGTGCCCCTGCTTTTCCTTAAACAATTTCAATTTGGTTAAATGTGGGTGAATTATGGACTAGATTATAGGACTAGAACATTCTGACAACTTTGGTGAGTTCTTATCTTGAGCTGGGGATTATAGTCAGTCTCTTTCCCGTTCTGTCATCACCCTCACTGTTGTCTGTGAAAAGATCCTGGTCTGCATGATCCTGGAGTTTGGCAAGGCATGAAAAGGCCGGTTTCTGTAAAGGAGCTTACCACCCAAAGGGAGACAATATTATGGCAAAACCTGCCAGCTGATCCCTGAATATGCTTCTCCTTAATCCTGGACATACAGACTATGTCTCCCAGTCTGACTTACAGCCACGTAGGATCATTTGACTGAGGTCTGGTCAGTGGAACATGGGCAGAAATGATACATACCATCTCTGTGTCTGTTCCCCCAACAAAACACCTCATCCCCAGGATCCACTCTGCAATTTTCACCTTCTAACTGGCTGAAATGGAAATGGCTTCCAGGGCAAACAGAGCAGCCCTAAGTTAAAGAAGACAAAGTTGAAAAGAAAAAGAGGCTGACTCCACTTTCCAGGTGAATCACCAACAAAAGAACGCCCGCATTGGACTGTTAAAAGAATGGACATTTTATTGCATTAGCCATTGATATTTGGAGGTTTCTCTCGCATCTCTTGATGCCCTAAATAGTACAAATGTATTTTAAATGAGCCTAACCATATTAAAATCTATTGCTATATGACAAATTGCCCGAAAATGTAGTGACTTAAAACTACACACAATTATTGTCTCACATTTTTTGTGAGTCAGGAATGCAGGCATGGCTTAGTTGGGTGTCTCTAGTTCTGGGACTCACAAGGCTGCAAATAAGGTGTTAGCCGGGACTGTAGTCATATAGAGGCTCTCCTGGTAGAGAATCCACTCCCAAGCTCGCTCTTGTGGCCGTTGGCAGCAGTGAGGTCTCTGAGGGCTGTTGGCTGGAGATACCCGTTTCTTGCAGAGGGATCTGTCTATAGGGTAGCTGATGACAGGACAGCTGGCTTCCCTCAGAACAAAGGAAAGAGAGAGCCAAAGAAGGTGCTCAAGACAGAGTCACAGTCTCCTTGCAACCTCATCTTAGAAGTGATATCCCATCACTTTTGCCATATTCTATTGTTAGAAGCAAGTGGGTAGGGCTAGCTCATGCTCGAAGGAGGGGATCTCACTCAGGGGCGTGAATACCCAGAGGTGGGATTTTTGGGGACTGTCTTAGAGGCTGCCCACCGCACTAACTTCATTCGATTTTTTACTCCTGAAGAGCTGTGAGCAAATTTCACTTTTAAAGTGCTCTAAAGGTATACTGTTCAGTATAGGCTGTATTAGCCACGCATAGCTATTAAATGAAATAAAATGTAAAATTCAATTCCTCAGCCACACTAACTACATGTCAAGGGCTCCTTAACCACATGTGGCTAGTGGCTACCCTATTGGAGGGTGCAGATACGTGACAATTCCATGTCATAGAAAGTTCTATTACTGCTGTAAAAACAAAACAAACAAAAGCCCCTCTCTTTAAAAAGTTGATTGTTCCTGGAATTGTGAAGCAACAAACATCTGTTTTCTAAGGCACCCAAACTCTCTTTTTCTGCCTTCATTGCCACTCATATTGCTCTTGTCTCTTTCAAGAACTCAGTTGCAACTAGTCTCTTCCCTTCTTGAAAACCTGCTCTCAAGAATTGATTAAGTTCATTCACACTGAGACGTAAATGACTATCTTTTAACCTTATAATTTCCTCAACAGAATTTTCATTCCAACAAGACTGGGTCTAAAACCCAAGGAATATATTTTTATCTGTGGCACTTTAGACGTCAACACCACTGATGGAGGGTTTTGTGTTTTGTTTTGTTTTGTTTTTCTGGAAGAGGGGTGGTGTTCAAGTCTTCCGAATACTTCTGAAATTTGAAGAATCCTTTCTGAAATGAGAATCCTCGCCCAATAATCTATCTGCTGATGATTCAGGTTTTCACATATGAATTTTCTCAAAGTAGGTAAAAACCTGGACCTGGATGTGTTCTAACTTAGGAAAAATCAAACAGATCATGTAGTAGAAGCTGTCCCTATTTATTTATAACGAGGGATCGCAAACCGGGTGCACTGCCTTATGACATTTAATGCATTACTTTTCTTCCCAGAATAAATGAATCCATCGTTTAACTTGTTTCAAGCAGAAGGACAGCCTTTCCGTCGCAGAGGGAAAACAGAAGTTCTTTGACAGAGGAGGCAAAAAGCACTGGAAATGACTCGGTTGGTTACCAACAACGTGCATTTCCACCTGAGCTAACAGGCCCATTATTAGAGCCTGGTGCCTAATATTCACCTCCGCTGCTTGAGCAGGGTCGTGGCTGTACAAACATAATTTGCCACATTGTCTCCATGTGATCATTTGGAAGCAGAGGGAGCTGTCTCCAATGACAGGTCACAAACATTCGCCAGGCAGGCTCCTTTATGCCTGCCTCGCCGGGCTGGGCGCGGGCAGCCCTGCCATTCAGACGCTTGTTTTTGTTATGGAACAAAAGCCTCACTCCCAGCTGTGGCGCCAAAATCTAGCTCACACTGTACAAGTAACTGACAGCTCCAAAGCTTGGCGTAGGGAAGGCCAGGCTCGGCTCCTCCAATAGCGGTTGCCCCTGTCTGGGAGCCCCGCATGTTTACAGGCAGCCTGCAGCCGGCGGGGAGGGGAGCGAGGGGGAAAACCAGGACGTGGAGTAGGCTCGGAGTGGGCGTGCGTGCGCCCCAGAGGAAAGTGAGAGCGTCCGCCGCCCCGCAGCCTGCAAGGGAGCCACCCGGAGCCCAGAACCTGCGGCTAGATGCTGTGCATTTCTTTGCGTCACCCCTGCAGGAAATTCCCATGTTCTTTCTGACTCTGTGCGTACAGTCTTTGTGATTAGAGGGAGAGTAAGTAACAGAGAATGTCACCCCTTCGCGCAGGGGGCCTGAGAACCATTTTAGTCCTCAGCCCCCCTACCCGCTGCTCTGAAGGGACACATGTGAGAGAAACTGATGGAGTAGATGGCTCCTATGTGAGAAATGTTGACTGCTCCCTGCAAACCTTCAAAGCACAATGTCATTGCCACCATCATTACAGAGGGCTTGTTAAACACTGAATTGTGCATGCCGCTGTTGTGTGTTGAACCATGGAAGTAGAAAGAGCTTGTCTGGGCCTCGAGTTGTGACTGGATTAACATGACAAGGAAAGTTCCCGGGCGTTTTGCAAAGTGAATATGCAAGATCTATATCTGTTACATATCAGGCAAAATAAAACAGATTCATGCCTGGTCAGTGGCTGGCCACCAGGAGATGGAAAAGCATCTAGTCTTCAGGCAAAATGGAATGATTTTGAGTTTGTAGTTTCTGGGTTGGAGGCAGAGTTCAGAGGTTGAATGGTAGCTCTGGGATCTGCCCACGTGGTTCTGCTGGTGTTGGTTGTATGCTTTTGGACAAGGAGTCTCTGGGCTTCCATTTTCTCACCAATAAAGATAATACATCCAGACTTTCTGTGAAGACTTCATGGGATAATTTATGTAAAGTGGCTCGCACTTAGTAAGCATGCAATAAGCACATGTGTTTATTTGATGCCACCACATGATGGAGAATTTTCTAGAAAAAAAAAAAGTGGTATGAAGATAGGCACCTGGGGAAGTGTGAGGTTTTCATTAGGAACATGCTCCGTCTTCCCTTCTGTGTCTCTCTTTCCTTTAGATCTGGGGTCTTCTCCTTTGGACTCCTTTCGATGCCCTGCTTGCCCAGGATTCTGCATTCTGAATTAACCAGACCTGTCCTCTCTATAGCTTCTTTTTAAAATTTTTGTTTTGAGATCACTGCATATTCACACGCAGTTGTAAGAAAGAACGCAGAGATATCCTATGTACTCTTCACCCAGTTTCCCTTAATGGTTAACATCCTGTGTAACAACAGCAAAATCACAACCAGGATAGTGACATCGATACATCCCCCTTATTCAGATTTCACTAGTTTTACATGCAATCATTTATGTGTGTGTATTTAGTTTTGTGCAATTCTATCACACATGTAGATGTGTATGATCACCACCACAGTCAAGATAAAGAACAGTTACAATCACAAGGGTCCCTTGTCTACCACTCTTTTTACCCCAGACCTTCCCTGATCCTACCTCCCCACCACTTCCCCACAAAATTTCTGTCTCTTGAGTTCAAAGACCTGCTAAGTGCATGCTTCGCCCAACACAAACAAATTCTGGCTAGGGTATTGGTGGACCATAGCTGCTGAATGGGTCATACCACCAAGATCATTGTATTCTCAGGGAGAGCTTTAATGATTTTACTCCAGAGAATGAGCAGTAGACTATCAGGAGCAAGCAGAAGGAAAATGGGGCTCAGAATTATCACTCAAATTTGAATGTGCTTGAAAAAAGTTGAGGGCCTAATCCCACTTATGAGAACTCTGCCCCCATGAGGACTCTGCCCTCATGACCTTCCAGAGGCCTTAATTTCTAATGCCATCACATCGGGGGTTAGGATTTCAACACACAATATTTGGGGGACCCAAATGTTCAGACCATAGCGCACACACCTTTAAAACGAGAAACCTTACAGGAACTTTTCCTCTTCCCCCACACTCCGCCCCCCTCCCATGAGCCCCTGAAATAAATAAGAACTCTCTTGGCTGCAGCTCAAGAATTGGGTCTCATTCCTGTTCCCTTTGAATAGCACAGGGCAGAAGTTAAACCATCAATCAGTACCCACACTTGCAATCGCTATCACGGAGCCCCATTTTACTGTCTGTGGCCAACACAACCCTCAATGCTGATGACCCCGACATGTTCTATAAGGTGCAGAAAGCCCTGGCTTAAGGCCTGGCAGAGCCCGAAGATGAAAAGCATTCCTTTACAACTTTTGACATAATTAGGATGCATACTGTTCCACAAACATCTCCCCCCATGTTAAGACAGCCTGACAACTAGAGCACACAATCCTGGGAGAAGAGAAGTGGAAGGCTTCATCCTCAGGTGCTTCATCTCCCAAGATTGTCCTTCTAAAGGGGTGCAAAGCCAATCTTGCTGACTTTCTGTGATGCTGCTTGCGATTGCAAAAAGGGTAATAGAATGGGGAAGAGAAAAGTGTGAAGGAGGGACATGGCTGGAGGGGACAACTGACCACAGATGGTTCTCATGTTCCAAAAGTCTGGTACCTGGATCACAGCACCAGCAGGATCCTGCGCCTTGTTAGAGTGCAAAATTTCCAGCCCCACCCCATGTCTTCTGAAACAGAAACTGAGACTGTGCCATTGATCCGTGTTTTAATAACATCTCCCTTGCCCCAGGTGATTCCGAAGCCTGGTAAAGTTTGAGAAGCACTAAAGCTTCCAACAAAAAGATGCAAAAATAAATGTGTTGGCCCACTGGAATGGAGAATCATTCCTATAGAGATATTGATGGGATAGTCAGGTACTAATTGAAATTCAGGAAAGAAATGTTTGAGCATCTCCAAATTCTAGGGACCATTCTAGGGACAGAAGGATAAGCAAGGCAGTTGATCTCTCAGCTTCCTGGAGCTTACATTCTAGTCGCTTGGTAGTAAGTGCTCTAAAGAAAAAAAACATGCATCACATGTGGAGTGCAGTTTCAGCAGGGTGGTGAGAAAAGTGGTGATATTTGAGTAGAACCTGTGTGAAGCACAAGAGCCAGCAGGCCAAGCTAAGGTCCAAGGAAGGACATTCTGGCAGAGGGGACTGAACGTGTGACAGCCTGACATGAACATGAGTTTGTTGTGACCAAGGAAGACCGACAGGTGCTGTAGGTAGAAGGGAAAGAGGAGAGCAGGTTAGTGAGAGGTGGGACGGGGCGAGATTATTCAGGGTCTTCTAGGACTCACAAGGAAATTTAGATTTCTTCTGAGTGTGATGGGAAATCATTGGAGGCTGTTGGTTGGAGAGAGGCATACTTTGTTTTATGTATTTAAGACAATTTGGCTGCTGTGTGATGGGTTGCCTATAGCAAGACAAAAGTGAAAGCCATGGGACTAGTTAGGAGACTAGCATGGTAGTCCAACTAAGAGACGATGGGTGCTAGATAAATATGATAGTGGTGGAGGTGGGGGGTTTGGTTGAATTCAGGATATATTTTGAAGATTAAACTGAGATGTGGGAGAAAAAGGAGTCAAGAATGATGTCTAGGTTTTTGTCTTAAGCTACTGGGTAAGTTGCAGTGGCATTTGCTGCAAGGAGCAAAGCTGTAGAAAGAACCAATGTGAGGAGAAAAAGCAAGAATTCGGTTTCGGTCATGTTAGGTTTGAGATGCCTATTACAACATCCTAGTAGAGCAGGGCATCAAATAGATGAGCCATTTACTCAATGGATAGATGGAATTGGACTTTATAGTATGTGTAACTAAGTAAAAACACTATCCATTAACTAAATTGTGGGCAAATATTTTAAAGTAAGCATTGGACAAAATAATAATTTAAGTTAAAAAAATTGCTTCCTCCATTCTCACACTCCTTGAATCTATTTTATCCAAACTTTCCATGTGGGTCATCTATAGCAGTATCTTTTCTACCAACAGAACCACATTTCTAGTCTTCTAACAGTTTTCCAGAGCACAGGATGTTCATGACAGCTGAGCTGTGTAGATCTGTGTATGATGCTGCCTCTGGACACGTTATCCCAACCACAGAAATCCATCTGCTGCTTGTGAGCTACACACCAAAATCACACATGACCTTGCTTTGTAAGGTGATGTCTAGAATTCTTTTTTTTTTTTTTTCCCCCAGTAACATCCAGCACTGGTGATCCCAGGAAAAACTGCCAAATCTAAGGTACATTTCTTTGCCTCCATTGTTCAAAATGAAGTCTTTGAGTGAGCACCCTGGTAAAATGAGAGACCAAATATCAGCTCTCTGCCTCTTTCTTCAGAGATGATTTAGGAGATAAAGTATCATGCGTTTCAGCAGAGCTATGTAAAGGCTAAAGAACAGCAGGGGGAATACGTCTTGGCCTTGGGCCTCATAGCTGTCCTCTGTAATGGGAGAAGAGTTGAGGTACTTGGGGAATAATTCTCACGTATTCTAGCATGAGTGCAGCAGGGGACCGTATAACCCTGGGGATGCCTAGAGAAGGCTGGCGTTGCTGGATTGGGTCCACTTTAGGGTGCCCTGAGGCATGTTGATTTGAGTGGAGAAATGAGATTGGCGAATGCTTCCAACATGAGTATTCACGTTTCTCTGTGCCACTGATCTCCTCGTCCCATGAGCCTTACCCCACCCACCCTGGCCATCTGGCTTGCTCCTCCATGATCTGCTTGTGGATCAGGATCACGTGCTCCCCAGAGGCATGGTAATAATGTGTCTCTGTGTCTGTGTCCTCTGGGAGATGGGAGCTCTCGAGTGAAGGGACTGGGTAATGATCTGGGCATCTCAGAGTCCAGCAAAGACCTCACCGTAGACACTCAACAACCTTTACTGAAGGACCAGCCTTCAAGGCTGTATTTGGTTTGGTTTGGTTTGGTTTTGTATTTTTTAATTTGGTCTCATATGTAATCCATAGAAGGAGAGAGAATACAAAGCTTTATGATATCAGAAGGGGTTCTTAGCTTGCAAATGTGATATATCCCCTGCCATCTAAATTGAATCCGAAATTACCTCCCTAAAAGTTACCATCCCGTTTAGACCTTCATGAATCCACTGACTGATCTATAAATATCCAAATACCCTTGGTGAGAAAAAACTACAAGATCAGTACTTCTTAACTAAATGTACATACAAACTACCTGGGAATCCTGTTAAAATCCAGATTCTGATTTGGGGGGAGGAGGGGCTGAGATGATGCATTTCAAATTAGCTATTTGTCAGCAGACCACACCTTGGGTGGCCATAGTTTACACAGTGGTTCTCAAACTTTAGTGAGTATCAGAATTCCCTGGAGGGAGAGCTTCTTAAAACACAGATTGCTGGGCCTCACCCCCATATTTTCTGTTTCAATAGATCTAGGGCTTAAGATTTTGTACATCTAGTAGGTTTCCTGGTGATTCTGCTGATCCATGGAGAACCACAGCTACACATCAAATGTGTTTGCCTTCTTCACTCCTACAATGGCTCTGAGAGAAACTGGAGAACATCACACAGTCCTGCAGTGACTTGGTCTTGACCTGTATCTCCTATTTCTCCCATTCCCCTTAGAGGCCGGCACCAATATCTGCCACTCTGTGTAAACCCACCAGCACAATCTCTGCTATTTCACAGAGAGAACAGAAGCTTTTGGGTTTGAAATAAATCAAATTCATATCTGGTCCCCTATCTACAAAAATGTCTGCATCTACATCATTCTTGAGGCCCTTTCTCTTGTAAGGGACAAGTAAATGACCTTCTGCCAATACAAAGTCAATCCACCTACTGGGCTCTGGATCTTATGACTACTACCATTAGGATCTTTCTTCTTCACCTACCTCTCTTAATTCCTATTTCTTCTTTCTTTTATATTAATCATACCCAGGTCTTTCTCCTCTTCAAAAATTCTCTTTATACAGTTTCCTTCATCCCTCCCTTTAGTAGTTAAATTTCTAGAAAAAAAATAAAACCTGAAATGTGTACTCAATACTTTCTTAAATTCTCAGACATTTTAAAAATCCACGGTGACCTGGCTTCCATCCTCATGAGTCCCCTGGAAATGGTCTTGTTAATATCACCGACTTGTTACCAAATTCACTCAATTTTCAGTACTCATCTACAGTCTCAAAACACATTCAATTACTTTAGCACACATCTATGTATGTTAATGAGTCCTCTATCAGTCAGGAAAAGAGAAAACATTCTAAATTTAAACATACAAGGAATTTCATCCCCACAGGTGCTGAAGAGCTGAGAAAACAAACAAGGGGTATTGAGACAACCTAGAAATCAGTGACAGGAAGCTGCTACTTCCTGGCTGGAGGGATGAAAGGAAAAGGTGGGGCTACACCATGGTTCAGCTGTCATTGGCTCTGGTGCTCTGGTGGAAACTGGAGCCACTGGTTTTTGTGGGGGAACTGGAGCCATAGTGGAGATGAGTCCAGTGGGAGGACACTCTAGAACAGAGAAGAAGGGGAATTTCCCCGCTTCTGCCTCATTCTCTCCCACCCGTGCCTCTCTTTGGCCAAACCCAGCCAGCAGCGCCTGAGAAGGGAGCCTGAGACAAAGTCTGTAGAGGTCAGCAACCTGCTATAAAGGGCAGAGCAGGGAATGCATCCTATGGCAACTGACCAAGGACCAGTGCAGCTTCTAAGTCAGCATACCCTTTCTAGACCTATCTCTTAAATGTCAAAAAACTATTGTACAACTCGATCAGGATGCCCAAGGGCACCTCAAACTCAGCATTTCCCCAAATAATGCTATCTTCCCCACCCAACCTGCTTCCCTCCTGCTTCTCCTTCCTCTGTGACAATCACTAAGATCAACCTCGTTCCATGAGTCTGAACCAGACAATTGTCCTTGGCTCCTCTTGTGCTGCCCAATCCTCCTGGTCACCAGGTTTTGGTGAGTTCTGCTTTGTATGTATTTCTCATAACTACCCCCTCCTCACTTTACTCTCTGTTGCAGTTTTGTTCAGACTCTCTTCATTTTACCCCTGGACAAAGGCAGAGCTCCCTGACTGTACGACCATTCCCATATCTTCTAGATAAACGAGAACTAGAAGTCTATCTTCTGTGCTACTGCCAAAATAACCTTCCTAAAGTGCACATTGAACCACATCCCTCCACTGCTCAAAATTCTTCAGTTTCCCCAACAAGATCCCAAGTCCCCACAGAACGGGTAAGTTCTGAATCCCTACGGGTTCAAGCACAAAATAACACTCAATTCTGATCATTGGACTCTCCTTCTCCAAGGAAAGAGAAGAATCTAGATAAAAGGTGGAAGAGACCCTAAGTTTTGCTGCTAGTGATTATACACATTCTTCCTAGTGTCTGGGACAAAGCTGGAAACAGGGCTCACTTGATGACAGGCAAGCTGTTGCTCAGGGCCCCGTGCTTGCAAGAGCCCACTTTGGTTTAATGATCTGCTGTCTTTGTCTTGAAATCTGTGTTAATTTTGAGCGAGGAGCCCCACCTATTCATATTACATTGGGCCCCACAAATTATGTAACAAATCCTGGCCAGGCATATTGATGAGCCTAATAACACAAACTGAAAGATGGTAGCTCCAAAAGATGACAGCTCATCTCCTTAGAGCAATATCAGATTTCAGAATCTAGGTAATATAAATATCCCGGGTAGGGACTGACTGATGATCTGCGAGGTACGTAAAAGGAGTAGACAGGTCACTGAGGACAACACGTGCATGTGAAGTGAGAATGGGAGAAAGGTATTTAAAGCTAATAGGAAAATATCACTAGCAGGACAATCATGTGGAAATAGTAAAAAAAACAAAACAAAACAAAAAAACAAAAAACAAAAACCCTCCTAAAACAACATGGGTGAAATGACTATGTCCTGGTGGCTGAAAGTCTGTATTGAAAACCCATTGGGGGGCGCCTGGGTGGCTCAGTTGGTTAAGCAACTGCCTTCAGCTCAGGTCATGATCCCAGGACCCTGGGATCGAGCCCTGCATCTGGCTCCTTGCTCAATGGGGAGGCTGCTTCTCTCTCTCCCTCTACCTGCTACTCCTCCTGCTTGTGCTCTCTCTCTCTCTTTCTGTCAAATAAATAAATAAAAATTCTTTAAAAAAAAAAAAGAAAGAAAACCTACCGGGGAAGATTTAGAAAAAAAATAGTAAAGATCATTATTTTTATACCCAAGATCACAACTAGCCATTTTTTTCTCTTCACTGAAAATTGAATAAGGGGGAAGGGGGAGGATCCCCTAAATTTCTGAAGGACACGCTTTGGCTAAAAAGCAGAAAATCTTTTATGTGTGGATTCTTATATATAAACAGTAAATCACCAAAGAGCCAAGACTATTTTTATATTTTCTTGTGGCTCACCTTTCTTGACTCCTCCTCTTTCTTCTCCTTCCTTTTCTGTTCCTCTTCAGTTTTTTTCTCTTCCCTCCTCTCAACCTCAGGAAAGGAGCAAGAAACAACAGTGTTTGCACCAGGTTTTGTTTGAAATTTCAGGTTAGGCCAACGGTCTTGGAAGTTGGCTTTGCCTGCCATGTGGCAAGAGGAAGCAAGACATCAAGCGTCAGGAGTGGCTGTGACTAGGTAAACAGATGGAACTACCAGGGGCGTGGGGATAGTGGGGTTTATAAATAGGAGGTGGTGGGCCAGGCAGCTCCACCATCGCTTCTACAGAGATGAGAAAAAAAACTGCAAGTAACCTCTGTATCCATAGTGAAAGGTGCGGAAGACCACGAGGCTGCAATTCCACACCCCCTGCTCTCCCTCCTCCATCCGTGCATGTGGGCCAGATGGACAGTCCTCACACCTACCACGGTTTAGGGAAAATTCTATTCCCTCGTACGATGTGGTGAGCACTGAGGAATTTTTAGACGCTTTACAAAATTCTGTCTCTCATTTTATCCCCCCACATTAACAGACTTAACAATAACAACAACAAAAAGAAATTTACACTCAGCATTTACGAAATCCCAGGGGCATTTATATCAGCATGTGCTGATGTCTTATTATATTTTACAACTTTCAAGACTCTTACTATAGGTTGCTGGGGTTAATTCAGGTCCTTCTTCCACTGGAATAATTTGAGAATAAAATAACAAACATTGGAGCTAAAATGGTGTAGATAAAAATAGTACTGGAGGCAGAGGGGATGGATTAGGAGATTTTGACATCTCACCACCCTCAAACCTGAAAATAGCCTAATTGGAAGCCCAATGAAGGTAATAAATGAGAATTCTTAAATAAAAGCTAATGATTTAAAAATATTAGGTTTTTGAAATTAGGTAGATAGATGAGAAAACATAGTAGTATTGATTTTGGATTCGCAGCAAAGTATCATGAGTTTGATTTCCGTGTCCTTAATTAGCTCAGGCAGGTTCACCTAAAAATGAATGTGAAAAGTAGAAAACAACTCTTAAAAGGTCTGAGCCTGCCAGGCGGTTAAGTGTCTGCCTTCGGCTCAGGTCATGATCCCGAGGTCCTGGGATGCAGCCCCCCATCAGGCTCTCTGCTCAGCAGGAAGCCTGCTTCTCCATCTCTGTCTGCCCCACCCCCACTTGTCCTCTCTCTCTCTATCTCTCTCTCTGTATCTCTCTCTCTCTCAAAAAAAAAAAAAGTTCTGAGTCTGCACTGTCCAATAACATAGCCACTAGCTACATGTAGTTATTAAACTTAATTTAATTAAAATTAATTTAATTAAAATTAAATACAGTTAAAAATCGAGTTCCTCATTCGTACTAGCCACCCTTCAAGTGCTCCATTGGTACCTGTGGCTAGGGGCGGCCATATTGTACAGTGCAGGCAATAACTTCCGTTATTGCAGAATGCGCTAGCAGATGAAACATTAGTGTGCTTACCCTTGTGTTAATATTAAAAATGTTAAAGGGGTAGGATTTAATATTTTGAAAAGCATTTTTCTTAGAGATATTATGGTAGTGATGATGCTGATTTAAACTTAGGAATATTTCAATTGAGAGGAAAGATTAAGCAAGAGTTTTTAATTAAAGTACAGACAGGAAGGCATGCAATCAATAACTAAGTAAATTATAATCAAATCTGAAAATTTAATTTTAAGAATTCATCCCAGCAATAGCACATCCTCTAGAATAAGGAAATTATTATGTTGGACAAGCATATAAACAAAATTAAAATGAAGCTTTGCTGTAATAAATTTTTAAAAAGAAAACACACTTGAAGGAAAATGATAAGGGATGAAGTCTAGCAGAGGCTATTAGTATAAAATTTGAGGGGGAACAGTGATAAGAATTCATAAATAAAATCAGCAAAGAAAGGGAAAGAAGAGCCCATGAATAAATCTAAAGCTTTGGGGAAGATAACACAAAGAAATTTAGAGAAACATTCGCAAAAAATATGACAAATATTTGCAAAATACTAGAGAAGTATTTGCAAAAAATATGACAATTGGATGTTTAATATGGAGAGTTCATACAAGTGGGAAGGAATAGCCAGACTCTTGCAGGCATGTGGGCAAAGGATAAGAAAAGAATTCGCAGAAGGGGAAATAAAACTTGAACACACGGGGAAATACTTTTCTTTGTTAATGATCAAAGAAATAAATTAAAACAAAATGAGGTTTGATGGAACATTTACCAAAGTAGCAAAGAGAGGGAAAGATGGAAAGTGTGCGATAGGGGATCAAAGCAAGGGCCGGCGCAGGAAACCAGCCACTTTTCCATGGTTGTCAGAATGGAACTCGTGGCAACTCTTTCAGAAAGCCATCTAGTAAAATGTAGCAAGAAAATGCGCACACTCTCTGACCACTAATTCCACTTCTGGCTCTGATTCTAAAGAAAGAACCCAAAAGATACATAATATTTTCTGTACAAATGTTGATGGCACCCTATCTCAAATACCAAGACGTGGTGAAATCATGGCACAGTGGCTTGACAGAAAATTCTGTGGTAAAAATTATGCTATAAAGAGCTTTTACTCATTATTTGAAAGTGAACTATGTGATATTCGAATACATTTTTAAGTCATTTGAATACGTTTAAGTCAAAAATACAGAAAGTGGGAGACTCCCTTTGCCTCTTCCCTCCATCCAGTTCACCTCCTAGAGGTTGGAAGGTATCCTTCAGACACTTTCATATCCATCTATCCATTTTCCATCTGAAATCACACTATGTAGGAGTAGATAGCCTTCATGTGGTTGTGCTTTACACACAAATGAGATCACGTTTAAGTATTATTTTATGACTTGCCCTTTTCACTTCGAAATTTGAGCCCCTGCCCTTATAGGACACAATGACTTCCCCCCCTCTGTTTAGCTGCTGCATAGTGGTTTACACATTGTCAAAGGCTTCTTTTTAAACAATTATCCTATGGCTGAATATTTACGTTGTTTTCAATATTTTGCTATTAAAACCAGTGCTGCAACAAGTCTCTCTGTGCTCCTTTGTGCTCATGTACAGGATACATAGCAAGAAGTGGACTGCTGACTTCAAATGACACATGCATTGTAGAATTCTGATCAATATTGCAACAGTATACACGAGTATCTATTTCTCCACACTCTCAGTAATACTGCATATTATCAAAGCTTTAACATTTTTACCTGTCCGATAGGTGAATAGTATATCTAACTGTTTTAATAATATGGAATTAGTTGTATTTTGGTATATATTAATTCCTTGTTTTATATTAAAAATGTTTTCTAATCATCTTTCACTTATTTTAAAACTTTTTAATGGTGCCTTTGTCATAAAGTTTAAATGTTTTTTTGTGGTCAAATTTATCTGCTTTTTGCTATGGCTCTGACTTGGTATCTTTTTTTAAAATGCCTGTCATTCCCCAGAGATCATAAAAATATTTATGCACATTTTCTTGTAATATCTTCATGATTTATTTTTTTCCTACTAGCTCATAATCCATCTACAAGTTATACTGCAATGTGTGAGAGAAAAGCTCACATTATAAAACCAGGTGGAAAAACAATATGAAACAAACAAAAAAAAACAATGATACATAGAAAAAAACTTAAAATAAATATATCAAAGCAATAACACAGTTGTCTTTGGGTAGGGAGATTAGATGTGATTTTTTTTTCCTTCTAATTGTTTCTATGTTTCAGATTTTAGATAGTATTGGTTATATTTATTAACACATGATGGCCTTTTATGTTTTTTTTCTGCCCAGTTCAGTAACCATCCTTTTTCCCTCTCTCCTGGTGGTTTGGTGAAGGCCTCCAGTCACAACACTCCACCCTTGGCCACAGATACAGGCTCACAAAGAGTCCTTCACTGGGATTTCCCAAACCGCTGCAGATGGCAAAGAGCTTCCCTGCCTATGGTCACAAGTTTGACAGGTATGTGACCAGAGCTGCCGATAGACCCGGTTCTAGCTGACCAGATAATGAAACAAATGACCCACACTCAGAGAAAGATAGAGACAGAAAGACAGGACCTCACATCATGTAAGCCCACGATCTAATTTTCCCCAAGCTCAGGCTCATCTGAGGTTGAGTTACCTGGGCTGATAAATCCCTTCCCCCACCTTTTTTCTTTAGGGTGACTAGGATTTCAGTTACTTGTACCAGAAGGGGCCTGGATGGAAAAAAAAAAAAAACTACAGGAAAAAAAAAAGATGAGAGAAAAGTTTCAGAGAAATGAAAATATCATTAGTAGGAAGTAAATATGCATTTAGACTAAAGCAATCCTCACTTTGTAGAAAGGGACACTAATACGAATAACACAAAAGAGCAACTACTTGGTTTATAGCCATTAGGGCATCTTTTTACCAAGGAGAGAGCTAGTAAAATAAGATGGTAGCAAGTATATGCATAATTTCATAATTTTTGCATTCCCAGAAAAGCAGGGATGGCCCCTGAAATTAAGGGTGATGTTGATAGAAACAGAGATTGTGGTCCTAAGATACAGCATCTCAAAATAGCTTTGAAGAGATGTCTATAAATAAACAGAAATACATACATACATACATGTAAAAATAAACATGTACATACCTTTGTAGGCATATATGTTAGACTCCATTTGTGGATTTTAATAATGGGCATTTGGCTTAATCATAAAACAGACTTCAGGTCAATATCACATCATGGAACTCAAGAGTCAGAAGACCTACAGTTCATTCATCTTAGAGTTGTGAACCCTGCAGAGATTAGGGGACTTAACTAGTTTCCCATGGCTAGGAATCCCCAGAATAGAATTTGAACTCAAGTCTCTGGGACACCCGTCCAGTATTCTGTCCTTTGCTTTAAAGTGCCAATATGAGATGACAATATGAGATCATACACACACATAGACTACATACACCCCAAAATAGCAAATATTTATTACATTTAAAAAGACAGTTATTCTATCATTTTTATACTTGCTTAAAAAAATTCAAGACTCGGGCGTCTAGGTGGCTCAGTTGTTAAGCGTCTGCCTTCGGCTCAGGTCATGATCCGGGGTCCTGGGATCGAGCCCTCCATTGGGCTCCCTGCTCAGCAAGGAGCCTGCTTCTCCCTCTCCCACTCCCCCTGCTTGTGTTCCCTCTCTCACTGTGTCTCTCTCTGTCAAATAAATAAATAAAATCTTTAAAAAAAATTCAAGACTCTGAGAGGTATTTTAAAGAACCACGGGGAAAGTACATTGTGTTGTTAAAGAGGGCTTAACTTAATTGCTCATGGAAGAAACATTTATCTGGGTGGAGGTTGTTGCCTGACTTACACAGGCTTTCAGCCCCAAGGTTGTAATAAATGAGTGATTCTCTTAGCCTTAATCTATTTTTCATATGGTGGGATGACAGTCATCATATGAAATCATTTTTAAGTTTCCCAGAAGTGTGGAAAAACTAACCTAATCTTACTTTTATAAACTGTTTAAAGGGCAAAATTTTACTTTTAGTTTTAAAGTAACTTTTAGAAGGAGCTACCATTCGCAAGGAATCCAATGGCTGAAAGTTGACAAAGATATGCAAGAGCTACTGCTGATGAGTAGAAGTCTGTTGTATTTCTGTCATGGTTATGGCAATGCCTCATTGGATAGCCAAATCTGATTCGGGGGTCATGATTATTGTTTCTCTGAAGACTGAATTTTTAAAAATTGAACAGAATGTCAAACTGAGCCTGATTTTTTTTTTTTTTTTTTGGCTATAGTTTCTCAGATACGTGTTTTTAAAAAAATGCTCTGGGTATTTTTGGGGCTCAGAACGCCAAGGTTTAAGAATTGTAAGAAACGAGGGGCGCCTGGGTGGCTCAGTTGGTTAAGCGACTGCCTTCGGCTCAGGTCATGATCCTGGAGTCCCAGGATCGAGTCCCGCATCGGGCTCCCTGCTCGGCGGGGAGCCTGCTTCTCCCTCTAACCCTCCCCCCTCTCATGTACTCTCTCTCTCTCATTCTCGCTCTCTCAAATAAATAAATAAATCTTTAAAAAAAAAAAAAAAGAATTGTAAGAAACGAGGCACGAGGCAGCGAAGTTGTTCTGTGGTTATGGAGTGGTTCTTACTGCAAAGCCCATTCTCAGTCTTCCTCATCAGTGTTTCTCACACTGTTTGCAGCCCAGGTTCTCCCAGAGGAGAATGAATCCTATCCAAGGTTAAGAAGATGGAGTTCAATGTAAGGCTTGACGTGGTCACTGCTGCACATTCTCATTCAAATTTTACACTTTTCCCCATATTATTCTTATGTTTGCTTTAATACACTTATTTATGTTCAATATATATGAAATATTATATATTCAATACATAAAATAAATCATAATAAATATAATTATAGATAATTATAATTATATGTAATAATTATCAATTAATAAAAATAAGAAATTAAACATTAAATATTATTTATTTCTTTATTTTAAACTTCTAGCACTCTTTATCCCCTCCTCTGCTTTCTTTTTCTCTTTAACATTATTAAATCTGTGAAACCATGTAATTCATTTGTTTTCTTTGGTTATTGTCTACTTCCCTCCCCACTGAGGGTTATTTTGTTCACTGCTGCATACCAATCCCCAGAACAGAGCCTGGCACTTGGCCTATTGAAAGAATGATGGAATGTTTCATCTGATGATGTGTTAAATCAGACTGTCTGGAAGGTGTCTTCCTTATCCTATGACCGAGAGACATGCCTCATCCTTAGTGGGAAGCATCCTAGTTTGGGGAAGTAAAAATGTGTTATGTTTAGGGAACATGGGGGACAAAGCAGCAATGACTCCTCCCCATTTGCTTGGCACCTTGAGATATTTTTTGACTTCTGAGTCCACGAGCACAGGGCACCATGAGCTCACATCATGAGATAGTTCTTGATTCCTGATGAATTAGGTAATTTGATTTTACTTCCCATTAAATGTCCTCTTATGTCATGAGGTTGGTCTTCAGTGGCCTGCACAACGCTGCTTTCCTTGCCCATCTAGATCCTTCTCATCCCTCAAAGCCTAGATTGAGCCAAATTGCTTTTGCGACATTAGCCTGCACTTAATGGTCCCAATATTAAGGCCAATCTTTTTCTCCCATTCAGAGGGCAGTCTCTCGGGCCCAGTGGGGCTGGGGAATGGGTGTGTGCGAGCTCTGTGGAGGTACCCTGGGAGACAGAACAAGCTGATCTCAAAGCATATATAGCAGTTTTGAAAGAAAGTACAATGGTGTAAATTAGTACCTCTTCTACTAATCCACAAATACAACCACTGGCTCACTTAACTCTGTTTTTCTGCTCAGTTCTCAGGAAAACATTTACTTTCTTTCATCTACGGCAATTTCAGACACAAAAAGCTTTATCCTTGGCCTGACCATAGCCCCTTGGTAAGATGTAGTCTGGCTTTAAAAGCATTGTTCTTGCTAGTTATTGACAGTTCCGAGTTTACTAAAAAGAGAGCTACCCTGTTATTCTTTGAGAGTAACCCAAGCCTTTGTGTTTATAGACTGCTATCACTATATTTAATATAATGAGCTTTTATATAGACCTTCCTTGTGCTAGGCACTCTTCTAAGATGATTGCACACATTAACTCATTATCCTACAAAAGAAATTTATTATTAGGTAGGTGCTACTATTATCCCCACTTTACAGATGAGGAAACTGAGGCAGAGAGGGGTGGTGAGTAAAGGCATATAGCTGGTAAGTTCTAGAGCCAGGATTCAAACCCAGACACTCTGGCTCCCGGGACCACTGGCTCCTCTAGCCCACTTGTCTCACAGCTTTGTTCCCTTCTATCACCCTGCCCATACCTGTCAGCCAAGTCCTTGCCCCTGATCTTTATTCTTCCTGGTCAGAGAAAGACCCTGCTGCCTCTCTCTAAAATCATCTCCCAACTACCAAGGTAAATTTCTTGCATTTGGGATGAAGCCACTTCAGTGACCCTTCTTTATTCTTTGGAAACACTCACTAATACTGATAAGTTCACTTCTTGGCTGGCCCCTGCTGTTCCATGCTTGGATCAAACACACCCATCTGTTAAAATGCTCAAACTATTTTCTCTCTCTGAATTCTTGAATAGAATAAGTCCAAATGAAAATTTCAACCAGGAAATGCTATAATCTAATTGGAGTTTGGGGAAGATGAGTCTGGTGGTGGTGTCTGCAGGGGGTTTAGGAGAGGTGCGTCGCTGAGAAACTGCGTGTAGAGAGTTCTGTTAGCAACTTTCACTTTTGAAGTCACAAAACACTGAAACACGTAGGAACTTTGGAAATGGAAAGGAAGGGTGGATGCAAGAGGCATTTCAGAAAGAACAGTGGATTGGACTTGTGGGCAACTGCCTCTAGGGATAAAGTAGAGAAGGAAGTTAAAATGATACCGCTATTTTGGGCCTGATTAAATGAGAGTATCATTACCTGAAATAGGTATATCAGGAAGCTAATCTGATTCAGGGAGAACAAAAAGTTCATTTTAGAATCTTTGTCATCATCCCAGTGGAAATGTTCAACAGTTGGAAGACACCGTAAGTGAGCATCTAATGAGCTCCCTTCAAGTGTCTAAAAGGGCACCTGATGTTAAATCTCCTACAGTAATTACAGTGAAAGGAAGTTGAGGGTGAGGACATCTTTTACACTAGCCTCGTGGAGGCACCTGCCAGAGCATTTGGTGAGTTACATCCTCCTCAGACCTCAACTACAAAGATGGAATTTGGCGAATGATTTGTACGTAAAGAGTATGGCTTATTATATATCCTAATCCCAAACGGTAGCACCTGACTTTTCTTTATCATACCTAGAAATCCTCAGAAAGTGACAGTGTCATTAGTTATATGGTTATGTGCTTGATTTCCAGACTCTTACTTCATATTAGTTTTTAAAAAATAACAAACTCAGGCAATCTGGAACTCTTGCCCCAGTTTGTTTCTCCAAAGGCCTCGATAGTGCCAGTGGTCTACGGACTGGATGGTGAGAGTTGAAAGCTAGGAATGTAGCCCTTAATAATCAGGCACTTAAGGTAAACATGCAGACAGGAAAGCTCAAAGACTTAAGAGAGTTAGCACGTCGCCCAGAGAGCCCAATGGGCAGGGCCTAGAACGGTGCGGTCAAAGCGACTGAGAGATCAGCAGGCACTGTCATGAATCAGTATCTCGAAAACGCAAATGAGTCTGATGATTCGTATTAGGAAGTGGCCCCAAATCTCAGATTGATACACCTTCTCCTGTTTCACGTAAGGTCAAGAGTAGTCGCATGCACAGCAGAGACCATGAAAATGACTTGCGGGCAAATTTACTTCCTTCAAAGTCTGAGTTTGACCAAGAACCCTACTTCCAGCAAAGTCTTCCGTCCACCCAGCAGGAGGAATAATCTGCTGCGGGGTAGCGCTTGCCCCAGCGTCTGGGCCAAAGGCTGAGAAGCACCAGATTTGCGGAGGCTGAGGGTAGGGGAAATAAATCCAGTCCGGGTTTTGTCTGAACGGGGGGACCGGGGAGCTGCGAGGAATGGCTCGCGAAGAGGGGGGCGGTGGTGGAAAACACACAACACAAACAGCTCGCGCGGAGGGACGGCAGCTGTAGGCCAGCACCGCGCGGGCGCAGCGGGCCGGGAGAGGCGCGCGCGGGCCCGGCCGCCGGCCGCATGGAGCGCAGCGCGGCCCGCGGCTCCGAGGCGGCAGCGGCGGCGGCGGCGGCGGCGGCGGCGGCGGAGGAGGCGGCAGCGCGCCGCTCGCTCACACCCACCCCCGCCCGCGGCCGCCGCGCCGCCCCGCCGTAGCCGCCGGCCGCCGGCGTCCCCGCGGGCCGGTCCAGCGAAGGCGGCGCCCGCGCCTCTGCAGCCAGTGGCAGCTGCAAGCCCGGGGAGGCGGCTCCCGCAGCCCCCCGCAGCCCCGCGCCCGGGGCGCCTGCGACCACTGCGGCCGCCCGGGGGAGGAAGAGGAGGAGGAGGTGACAAACTCTCCGGCTCCGCGCCGCGGCTGGCAGCCCGCGGTCAGGCATGCAGGCGCGGCGTCTAGCCAAGCGCTCCAGCCTGGGCAGCCGCCGGGGAGGCGCCGCGTTGCAGGCGCCCGGAGCCGCGCCTGCCAGGGAAGGCACCTTGCCCGGCCTCCCACCCCTCGGCCCGGGCCCGGCCCCGGCCCCGGCCCCGGAGAGCTGGAGGCCGCCGCTGCCGCCGCCGCGCAGCGCCGGGACCGGCCCCCCTCGGGCCGCCGGGGCCGCCGGGGCCGCCGGGGCCGCCGCCGCCTCGTCGCCCGTGCTGCTGCTTCTGGGGGAGGAAGACGAGGACGAGGAAGGCGGGAGCAGGCGGCGGAGGGGGCTCGGGCGGGTGGAGGAGAAGCCCCGAGGGGGCGCGGAGGAGGAGGATGACGACGAGGAAGACGAGGACGAGGAGGTGGTCGTCGAGGTGGTGGACGGCGACGACGACGAGGAGGACAGCGAGGAGCGCTTCATGCCCCTCGGCCCCGGCCGTGCGGTCCCCAAGGGCCCGGCCCGGGGCGCGTTGAAGGTGCGTGCTGGGCACGGCGGCGCGCGCGGGACCCGCCAGCCCGGGGAGAGAGACGGGCCCGGGCCCCCGGGCGAGGCGCGCGGGCTGAGGTCGGGGACTGGCGACCGGTGGAGGCCGGGCCGGGAGGGGTGTGTCAGGCGGCGCCGGCGGCAGAGCGAGGGAACTGATGAGCTCACACCTCGGGCCCCCAGCACCTTTCCGAGGCGGTCGCTCCCCAGTGCCTCAAAGGCCGGGTCGGGTTGCTTGTCTGGTGTGGGTGCAGGGAAAGGACACTTCTCCCTGGCGAGGCAGGGAACTTGGAGATGGGACGAGGTAGGCGCGGGTTTGCGCCCGGTGGGGACGCGCGAGGTAGGAGGGGGTGAGATTTTATTCTTCGCGGAGGAAGCAGGAGTGTCCTCCTTATTTTGAGGGCTAGTCAAGCTTATTGAAACTAGCAAGCAGCTTCTCTTGTCAATCTTTCAATCCCTTCTTCATCCAGGAACAATTGTTGATGAGTTTCCATCACAGATGTTTGTAAAGGAACCGGTAAGCCCAAAGCGAAAACCAAGCCCTTGGTTTCTAAATGCATTTTGCTGGCAGCTTTTGGCACTGCCCGCCCCCCACTCCCCTTTAAACTCGACATTGTTTAGCATTCTGGGTTTTTTCCCCTCCTCAGAATTGCAGATGGGGAGGGGAGAGGAAATCGGGAAAAGTGGGGGTAATTTGGCATTTAAAATGGATGTGAGTTTCTGCTGAGAATTCTAGTGAAGTCTCTTGTGCACTGAAGCACTGAGATCTTTCCGTTTGTGTATCTTCAGGAGATAAGGGGTTTATTATTACACAACTGACTGGCTGGGCTTTCAGGCATGCGATTGGACAAAACAAACCACGTTGAGGTTCATGCACAGTGTATGTTGCTAAGAAGTTTTGAGGGCAGCAAGTGGTAGGCGATGAAGTTAGTGCTTTTTCTCGAGAGTGGTTCTTAAAATCAACTGAGTAACTATTTACTGGAGTTTTCAGAGGATAGTGGTGTATCAGGAAGAAAAAAAATACATAAACAAGTGAGCTTAATAGAGACTATTTATCTTCTGGGGCTTGGGGGAAAAAAAAAGCACTCCTCAAAGCATGAAATTGCAATTCCAAAGAAATGCTACACATCAGCATTTAGAATATCCCCAGAATAGACATAGGCACAAATTTCTTTCCTAGACCACCCTGGAAGTACCAGCTCTAGGAGTGAGAAATTTTTAGCAAGTAGTCATTGGGGATGATAGTTTTTGACAGTTGCTTGTTGGAATCCAGACCGTGAGCACACTCATTTACCATGGTCTGCTAAAAAGCCTGCAAGTCACACGGCATCAGTGACATTGAGTAACGAGAGTAGTGATTCCTTAGTGTTTTAGTCCAGCAATACTGAAAATATGTCTTAATGGCTTGTAGTTTGTAACAGAAAAATTATAATTTATGCTTGATCAAAGTAAACCCAATGTAGGAAAAAAATCACACCTATAGAAACAGAATAACTAGGGTGTGGTCATTCACATTATCAAAAAAGACTGTTATCTCCAAACAGATTTCTGTTAACTTTTTTAAAAAATGGGCTTCATTTTATAACATTTTTGTGGGCCTATAGCTTTTTAGTAATGTATATATTGAATAGTTTGAGGTATAATTCTTTTCATTTTTTACTGTTTAAATGGCATCTTGACACTGTATCTGAAGAGCTTTTCTAATGGAATATAGTGGATCATTTTATTCTAATGCATATAAAATGTCAACAACTTCTGTATATACTTATGCATTTATTTATTCAAATATTTATTGAGCATCTCCTAGGTGCCAGGTGCTATTCTAGAACATAGCAGTGAGCACCTTCCAGATGCTGAAATCTAGTAAGAGGAGTTATAGCAACAATCAAATAAACAAACAAACAAATAAGTGTGGTGCTTGAGATTGTGATGCATGCTATGAGGGAAATAATGGTATCAGAGTCTAGGAGGAAGAAGAGAAAGCTACTACTATGAGGTAGACCTCCCTGAGGAGGGGACATTTGATCTGAGACCTGAGACATGTAGCTTGGGAAGATCTGTCCAGTGGAGGGAATTGCAATTGCAAAAGTTCTGAGGTAGGAAGGAGAAAAAGATGAGTATGACTAGAACTTGGGAGGTATGAGATATGTCAGGGAGGCAGATAGGAGCGAGCAACCTAGGGCTTGGTGGGCTTTTTATTTTTTTATTTTTTAAAGATTTTATTTATTTGGCAGAAAGAGACACAGTGAGGGAAGGAACATAAGCAGTGAGAGAGGGAGAAGCAGGCTTCCCACACAGGGAGCCAGATGCGGGGCTCGATCCCAGGACCCTGGGATCACGACCTAAGCTGAAGGCAGATGCTTAACGACTGAGCCACCCAGGTGCCCCTTGGTGGGCTTTTTAAAGTAGAGTATGAAGTCTTTGGAAAGTCTTAGGCAGTAAAGGCACATAAGGTAGTTTGTGTTTTTTAAAAAAATTCCTGTTGTATGGATTGTAGAGGACAGCAGGGAAAAGCAGGGAGACCAGTTAGGTGGCAGT
The DNA here is from genome assembly GCF_054177405.1 of Leptonychotes weddellii. Taxonomy (NCBI): domain Eukaryota; kingdom Metazoa; phylum Chordata; class Mammalia; order Carnivora; family Phocidae; genus Leptonychotes; species Leptonychotes weddellii. The sequence continues at coordinate 122,947,737 of NC_138372.1, read as the reverse complement.
TGCTACAGTCCAGGTGGGAGGTGAGGGCAGTTTGTACTGGGTTGACAGGAGTGGAGTTAGAGAGTAGACAAATTCAGCATCTATTGTGAAGATTGACCTGCAAGGACTTGCTGATGGATTAGGGGGGAGGGTGAAGGAGTGAGAAGCCCCAATGTAAAGGTTTATTAAATGTGCCATTTGCTGAGATTGGGAAAACTGGGGACACAACAGATTTTTGTGAAAGAAAAATCAAGTGTTCCTTTTGGACATGTTAAATCCGAGATGACAATTAGACATGGAAATGGGAATGTAATTGGGCAGCTGGCTGTAGGTTGTGGAGCTGAGGGGAGAGGTCAGGGCTAGAGAGAAAAACTGGGGAGTCAGCAGCATGTTGATATCATTTAAAGCTGGGGACTAGAAAGGGAGTGCAGTAGGTCAAGAGAGGACAGCCTTGGGCCAGACTTGGGCACAGCACTGTTCAAGTTTGGGTGTAGGAGGAGAAGCCAGCAAAGATGGACGAGAAGCTGTAGCCAGAGAAGTTGAAGGAAACTAGAGAATGTAAAGTCCTGTAAGCCAAGGGAGGAAATCATTCTAAAAGTGGAGAGTGGTGAGCTGTGTTGAATACTACTGGGATATTGAGTAAGATAAGCATAGGGACATATCCACTTAGATGAAATAATGTGGAACTTATTGGTATTCTAGACAAAAGAATGTGAAGGCAGTGATGTGAATGCAGTGGGCAGAGCAGTGAATGGGAGGTGAGGACATAGTGAGACATATGAAAAACTATTTTAACAAGTTTTGTTGGAAAAGAGAGCAGAGAGAAGGGGGAATACCTAGAGGGCATATAGTCTAGATTTTTTTTTTTTTAAAGATAGGATACGGTAGACTTTAGAATAGGTACTACAGCATTATGGGAATTTTTTGCTGTGTTTGGCGGGGGGGGATGCCTTCATTTTCTATTGCTGTATAACAAATTACCACAAACCTTTTGGCTTACAACAGTTCTCACAGTATCTATGGGTTAGGAGTCGAGGTTCCACTTAATTGGACTGCTGCTGAGTCTCACATGGCTGCAATCAAGGTATTAAGTGGGCTGTATTTTCATCAGAAGGCCTAACTGGGGAAGAACGCACTTACAAGTCTGTTGAGGCTGTGAGCAGAATTCTTTCCCTTGCATCTAGGTCTGAGGGTCCCAGCTTCTTGCTGGCTTTTGCCTGGAGGCTGCCCTCAGCTCCTAGATACACTTTCCCCCACCTCTACTTCCCACAGTGCTCTGTTACTTGAGCTTCCTCAACATGGCCTCTTACTTCATTAAGCCAGCAAGGGGAATCTTAGCGCCTGTCTTAGCGAGGTAAAGTCTCATATAATTCCCTGTAATGATAAGAACAATACTCCATCATTTTTGCCATATTCTATTGGTTAGGAGTGGGTCATGAGTTCCACTTAATGGAAGGAGATATACAGGGTATATATATATGCCTTGGAGGCGGGTGAGGAACATTCTTGGGAAAGTCACAGTAGAGGAGACCTGTAACCCAAGTACAGGGGTTGGCCTTTGACAGAAGCAATGAAATTTCTTCCATTGAATTAAAGAGAAGGTGGAGAAAACAGGTCCAGATGTGGGTAGTTGTATATTGGTTGATGGTCAGATGAAGTAGTATTTGTCTTATGGCTTCTATTTTCCCCATGCAGCAGGAGGGGAGGTCATCAGCTGAGAGTGGAGGAGAGTTAAAGTAAGAGTTGAAGGCATGGCACAGTGCTGTGGGAGAGTAGGAGAACAAACATACTGAGAAAGCAAATAGAGTTTCTAGATAGTATCAAGGGCCCATCTGATGTCTATGGTTTTCCATTTATGGTGCAAGCAGCCTGTCTAGGTATGTGATTTTTTCCAAATTCATTCCACTGACTCATGTGTGGAGCAATAATAATAAATAATGTTTATTGAGTGCATACTATGGTCAGTACAAGTCTAAGTGTATAGTGTCATTTCAACTTCATTACATATCCAGGAGTCAGGCATTATTATTATCATCCTCATTTTACAGAAGTGATAAGCAACTTAAAGATACACAGGTATTAGGTGGCAGAGCAGGTGTTTGAGCCCTGGGAATTTGAACTCCAGAACTATCCCCCGATGCCTTACACTTTACTGTCTCTTTGTAGACAAAGCAGAGAGCAGGATTCAGCAGGGATAGGGTTATGCCAGGTGGGTGAGCAAAGGAAAGAAAGAGAAGAACATATTGTTGAGGAAGGTGGCACAGCTGTGACTATAATGATGGGCTATGGGATTTAAGAAAAGTAAGGAAAGGAAAGGGGTGAGGGATGGTGAAAAGGCCATAGGTCAGTGGCTTGGAGAAAACAAAGAGTTAACCAATAAAATCAATAAAAGAATGGGAATAAAATGCAGAGCAGTTTGGATTCCAAAATATCATTAATATGAATACATATTTGCCAAATATTTATGAGCCAAGAACTATACTAAATGCTTTATATAAAGGAGGGTCTCATTAGAAATGATGATTTTGGAATAAGTAGGGCCCCATTCTCCACAATCGAGGACACTGACTCAGAAATGAAATACTACAGCGGACGTAGAGTAGCCACAAGTGGGAGCGTGGTTCACATCCATGGCCTGTGCTTTTAGTCACCAGACTGGAATCTCCCATAATTGATTTGCCCATTTATTTCCAGGAGGACTTGGGATGGCTAAGGAGGTTGAGGACAAGATGCTATGAAGTATCTGAGATATACTGCTCGATTATTATAATGGCACTAATTTAGGCTTTAAATGAGATAACAAGAAAAACTTTGTATTACAGTTTTCAGTTTCTGATCAAAGGAAACTTACATATTTATCTGCAGTGGCAAGATTCCACCTTCTACTCCCCCAAAAAAGTGAATCTCCTGGGCTCCTATGTAAGAAATACTAAGTAGCACAGTAAACAATATCTTTATCCAGGGTTTAATTTAAAAAATACAAGAACACTGTCAAATGGAGGAAGGATTCCCTAGTAAGTTGTTACACAATGAAGCAAAACAGTAGGGGCAGAGATGATAAGGTCCAGGGTTGTGCTCTGTGATGCTGTGTGTTAGTGTAAGGATAGGAAGCATCTGAAGGGATCGATAATTTATTGGCATAATAAATTTAAGAAAACGTTGGACAGGAAAGACTGCTAGTGCTTCTATCTGGGTTACATCTATTGAAAAACTGTGAAGAAAGGCTTTTAAATGAGATAATATATGTCAACGTCCCCACTTTTGGTGCTCAATAAATATTAATTGAATGGAATCTGCTTTCCATGAGCCAGCTCTTCAGGGATGGTTAACACATCTTTAGACTCTATCTTGAATATCAGATGACTTTAAGAATCCTTTGGCAGGTTCTGTGCAGCAAACACTGAATTCCAATTTGCTAACAAGCATGTGTCTTGCAAATGGTCTGTGTTGGCTCGAGTGAAAGGCATGTGCTTAAGATACCAGACAAAGTTGTCATTCACTGAATCGTAGACTGCTGGAGTTGGAAGGGAAACAGAGATTATCTAGTAATCCGATACCCTCATTTGACCACTGAGGACACGGAGACCATGAAAGGTGGAATGCCTTGTCCAGAGAGGGCTGCTTAGCAAGTTCGGTGGGCCAGTATTAGCACCCTGATCTGCCAACCCCAAGTTATGGCCCTCCTTTCTGGGTTGGTTTCTTGTGCCTGGGAATGTTCTGCAGTTCACTCCCTCAGAATTGTGGCTAGAGAAATCACAACTTTCTGAAGTGATCTGTCACTGCTTATCAACTTCTATTTTTAGAATGTTCCTCCTAGAGTAAGTGCCTCAGGTAGAGGTGGCCTCGCTGTGGCTATGGTAGCTTGTGATAAGTTGGGCAGGACCCGCTGGGAATCCTGCCTGGGCCAGTCCTCCATCCCTGTGTAGTTTCCAGCGGACATGTGTACTCAGCCCTCAACTAGGACCTCTCCTCCTCCACCAAAATTTTACTACTGGTTGACTGTGGAAGCGTTAGAAAAAAGAGGAGGAAAATCGAGAAGTCACGCCTTACCCCAAATCTTCTTACCCTTGCCCCTTTGCGGGGAGTCAGAGAGAGCTACTGTGCTTGACTTCCTAAAACACAGAGACCCTATTCATCTGTAAACCTGTCCCAGTCAGATACTGGGTCTTCCACCTCACGAAGGGCTCGGAGAGGAGAAGCATGGGAGCATTTTCCTCCCCAACTTCCGACCTACACGGAACAACTGGTCTTGTCACAGTGACTTGATATCAAGTGTGCTAAAGTAGAAGAAATTTGACCTTTTAGCTGCCCTGTGCAACCTCATCGTAAGGTAAATGCATAGTTTCCATTAGGCTTTCTGAAATATTTGAGAATATTCTGAGGCTATCATAACCAGCCTTCTGGCCCAGCCAAATCTGTATCATTGAAATAAGGATGACTTTCTTTGGTTTGCTTGTTCATGTTCCTGTCCATCCCCTCAGTAGGCATTTATTGTGGGCTATTGTTTATCATGTTCCTAATCCACATGTGGAAAATAACAGTGAATAAGACCTACCTTCAGGGAGCCCACAGTCTAACAAATTCCTGCCAAATTGTCCATAAAGAAATTCTAAGCCCTTTTCCCTCCTTATCCCTAAGACAAAGATTAGATCTACTGAGAGACCTTATTTGGCTCCCACAATTTGGGATGCAATTTTGATATCTACCCTAAAGCAATGGTAGCCAAACAATCTATATGAAAAAGATGTTATGGTTTGGCCAGGAGGTGATTTCTGAGAAGCTAGTCTATGCATGAGTTTAAATCACTGAATTTGGCAAATAACCTTGAATGTTCTCACTTACTGGATGAAGTGGAACAGAATATAACTCTGAGATATGTGTAGTAGAATTAGAGTGATTAAATTTTTACACTTCATTGAAGATACTGTTTTGGAAAATCCAGTGTTACGGTTTATATGTAGGGGTAATAGGCTCAACTCTAGAGTTTTGAAGGCAGGTCTGTAATTTCAGGGTAAAAAGTTTGCAGTAACATCCAAGAGGGGTATGTTCGTCCTGTGGAACACCATGGGCCTTGAGGTACTAAGAAAATAAAAGGATACTACCTGTATGTTGCTCCATGAGGACCGACTTAGAGTGTGTTGTCTTGACGCTTCCCTACAGTTACCAGTGACACACTTGCTTTCCTTATGTTCTTGTCATGATGGAAGGTTAAGTGAAAGTAAAATCTCCCTGATTCAGACTAATTGGGGATGGCTCATCAAAATAAGTGAATGTCAAAAGTGCTCCAACATTTTAAATTAAATCCAATTTTTAAAGAGCCTGTGTGCTTGAAATATATAAAACCTGCAGACAGAATAATTTTAGTCCATTAGTGTGACCTTCATTGTGGGCTCATTAGTGAGATGGGAGAGAACAGGTTTGAGTCAAAGCAGGTGATCCTGCTGGCTACCCCTCATTCCACTGTTACCTCTCTGTAGATGAGGAAGGGATATAACAGGCTCTGGGTTCAAATTCTGCCATCTTCCCTTAATAGTTGCGTGGCTTTATCAGGTGGTTTAATGTCTCTATGCTTCAGTGTTAGCATCTATAAAATTGGGATAATATTGTCTTGTCATTGCCTATTATTATTGAATGTGACCCAGAGACCTCCTGAAATTTGATACGGATGGCAGTTTATTTCGTTTATGCTTTCAGAAAGGAATCTTTTGTAATATTTTGCTTGAGAATCCCAAATCTCACAGTTATTTTGACTATTACAACCTTCTCCTTATTCCATGCTATGGAGATATTTAAGAAAGCTACTTCCTGAAGTGACTTCGTTCATCTGAACTCTGGTGTTTCATCGTATATGTGGTGAGCTTGAATCTTCCTTTTCATCTCAGGAAGCTGTGAGTCATTTATCAACTTGTGCAAAGAGGACAGAGGTGTTCTATCTCTTAGGTTCATCAGTCTATTCGGATCTATGGCTCTTACATTGAAGTAAATCTGGCTACTATCCAAAGGGGCGAGAAGAGCCTTACCATATACATTCAATAGGTGTTGTTAAAAGCTGTGGTAGAAATACAGAGATGTCACCTTCCACCACCACTTCTAACTTGCATATGGCTAAGAATCTCTGAGGTGTGGGTTTGCCCTTCCCATCCTCCTCTGCATTTGTGTCTGGGACCTGTTGTACTTTCGTTTGGTGAAGAAGTCATTCTTTGTTTTTTCAGTAGATGGGGATGTGTAGCCTAAAGTGTACCTTTAAACTCTTGTACCTACTTGCTTCTATTATTGGGGAGATATCCAGAAGGAGGAGAAAAGGACACTGTGGTTAAACAACTTGGGAGAAGTTATGGTTAAAAACAGACACAGATTTTTTTTTTTAAGTTACAAAATATTTTAAACATAGAGGAAATTGGGAGAGTAATACAACACTCATATACCTATAAAGAAGTTATTGATCATAGATACCAAGAGCCATTTTGAGTTTCTGAGAAGGTGAATATAGGTTGTGGCATTTATATATTTATTAGATTACAGAGCCTTTTTTTTCTGGAGCATCTTTTCCTTGGGGTACATTTTAGGAAATACTGGTTTATAATTATTTTTATAAATGAGAAATCCATGGATAAGGGTCTTATACTTGGGATAAATGACTAAAACTGCATTATTAAAGAAATAAATTGTCACCTGTGCAGATAAAGATTAAAATGTTGTTTGGGGTGGGGGGTGCACGTGGGTGGCTCAGTCAGTTAAGTGTCCAACTCTTGATTTCGGCTCAGGTTATGATCTCAGGGTTGTGAGATTGAGCCCGGCATCAGGCTCCGTGCTGAGCTTGGAGCCTGCTTAAGATTCTTTCTCTCCCTCTGCCCCTCCCCCCCCATTCACACACACTCTCTCGAAAAAAAATAAATAAATAAATTTTTTAAAAAGTCGTTTGTGGGTCATACAGTCTTCAAGATATTTCCCCTCATAAAGCTGATAATTTTTTCAGTATTAAATTTCTGAAAAAAAAAGAGAGTAATTCATGTGGTAAATTTTCACTTGTATATCTGTGAATACCATTTTTGTGTGTGAAATTTAAAAACTGGTAGAGAACACTACCTTTCTTGGTAAATCAGGCTCCACTATTGATCTAGTGGAAGAGATGGGAGGTGTGAGGGGTGCTATCATAACAGAATTAAAAAGTGCCGAGGGAACAGAAAACCACAAGATGTTTACACCCAGGAAAATGTATTCAATGATATGTTTTCCACATTCTAAAGGAAAAATGATTTAAAATATCGGAATAGTCTAAATGAAAAGGACATATAAAATCACTAGGACATTACGATTGACACATTTTCTGTCAACAACAGTATGACTGTTGCAGAAAGGGGGTTAAGTATTTGTGAACACTGAATACTTTGTATAAAGACTCTTTATTGGATACTGTTCAATATTTATATCAGTATTACACAACATTTAATGCATTATAATTTATAGAGGGCCCTCATAGTTAACTTCATTTGACCCTCTTTGTAATCTGGAAGGTGGATATTATTATCCCCATTTATAGTTATGGAAAATAAGCCTCAGAAAAGATGGGGCAATTTCTATCTATCTATCATCTGTCTACCTAATCTATCATAATTTTGTATCAAATGACATAGATATTTGTCAAACACTGCAGAAAACAGTGGGGATCAACAGACTTTAAAAATAATTGGAATTGGTACTTAAGCAACAGTGGTAATTTAAAGAGAGAAGACTTTATTTTGGAGTAAATTCTAAAAACAATATGAAATGCAGTTTTCATAAACACTTTCATATAGCTTGTGTATACTTCAGAAGTCAACTACAAGTGCTTAGTAAAGACCAAACCTCACTAATTTCTATTAATTTGGACTAGGACTCAAAGTTTATTTAAATAACAATTTTTTTAAAAAAGTAAGCTGTTGAAGCATTAAGAGAAAAACAGCTTGTTCCATACAAGGGAACCCCCATAAGACTATCAGATTTCTCAGCAAAAACATTATAGGCCAGATGGGAGTAGCATGATATATTCAAAATGCTAAAAGGGAAAAAATTCCAACCAAGAATACTCTACCAAGAAAGGTTGTCATTCAGAATTGAAGAAGAGATAAAGAGCTGTCTAGACAAACAAAAGCCAAAGGAATCCGTCACCACTAAACCAGCCTTACAAGAAATGTTAAAAGGGCTTCTTTAAGCTGAAAAGAAAGGGTACTAATTAGTAACAATAAAATATGTGAAAGTAAAACTCTCACCAGTAAAGGTAAATATAGTGAATTAATCACTTATAAAGCTAATGTGAAAGTTAAAAGACAAAAGTAATAAAAATAACTATACCTATAATAATTAAGGGACACACAAAATAAAAAGATGTAAAATGTGACATCAAAAACATAAAACTTGAGGAAGAGGAGTAAAATGGTAGAGTTTTAGAATGTGTCCAAACGTAACTTGCTCTTATCTTGTTATAAAGTAGACTGTTATATGTGAGTCTCATGGTATAACCACAAAGCAGAAACCTATAGTAGATACACAGAAAGTAAAATGAGAAAGGAACCTAAGCATAACATTACAGAAAATCATTAAACCACGAGGTAAGAAAGCAAGAGAACAATGGAACAGAGAGAAACAGCTAGAAAACAATTAATAAAATGTCAATAATTACATACCTATCAATAATTACTTTAAATGTAAATGGACAAAATTCTCCAATCAGAAGACACAGAGTAGCTAACTGGATTAAAAAACAAGACCCATCTCTATTCTGCCTACAAGAGACTCACTTCAGATGCAAAGACACACACATACTGAAAATGAAGGAATGGAAAAAGATGTTTCATGCAAATGGAAATCAAAAGAAATCTGGGGTCGCTATACTTATATCAGACAAAAAAGACTTTAAAACAAAAATTGTAATAAAAGACAAAGATGGGCATTACATAATGATAAAAGGGTCACTCCAGCAAGAAGATACAGCATTTGTAAATCTTTGTGCACCCATTAGGAGCACCTAATATATAACCTAAATATATAAAACAAATATTAACAGATTTAAAGGTGTCCATCAACAGATGAATGGATAAAGAAGATGTGGTATAGGTGGCTGGGTGGCTCAGTCATTAAGCGTCTGCCTTCAGCTCAGGTTGTGATCCCACAGGGTCCTAGGATCGAGCCCCGCATCGGGCTCCCTGCTCAGCGGGAAGCCTGCTTCTCCCTCTCCCACTCCCCCTGCTTGTGTTCCCTCTCTCGCTGTGTCTCTCTCTGTCAAATAAATAAATAAAATCTTTAAAAAAAGATGTATGTATAAACACACACACACACACACACACACACACACACACAATGGAATATTATGCAGCCATCAAAAAATGAAATCTTGCCATTTGCAACAAAATGGATGGAACTAGAGGGTATTATGCTAAGCGAAATAAGTCAATCAGAGAAAGACAATTATCATATGATCTCACTGATATGAGGAATTTGAGAAACAAGACAGAGGATCATAGGGGAAGGGAGGGAAAAATGAAACAAGACAAAACCAGAGAAGGAGACAAACCATAAGAGACTTAATCTCAGGAAACAAACTGAGGGTTGCTGGAGTGGAGGCAGGTGGGAGGGATGGGGTGGCTGGGTGATGGACATTAAAATTCAAAGGCATCTTTCATGGAAATAGAACAAACTTCCTAAAATTTGTATGGAACCACAATAGATCCCAAATAGCTAAAGGAATCTTGGGAAAGAACAAGCAGGAGGCATCACACTTCTTGATTTCAAGTTATATTACAAAACTGTAGTAATCAAAACAGTGTGGTATTACCATTAAAACAGACACACAGATCAATGGAACAGAATAGAGAGCCCAGAAATAAACCCATGCTTATATCATCAATTAATTTATGACAAAGGAGGCAATAATATACAATGAGGAAAGGGAAGCCTCTTCCATAAATGGTGTTAGGAAAACTGGACAGCTACATGTAAAAGAATGAAACTGGACCACTGTCTTACACCATACACAAGAATTAATTCAAAATCAATTAAATACTTGCATGTAAGACCTGAAACCATAAAACTCCTGAAGAAAACATAAGAGGTCAGCTCCTTGACATTGATCTTGGTGATGTTTTTTTGGATCTATCCCCAAAGCAAGAACAGCAAAAGCAAAAATAAACAAATGGGACTACATCAAATTAAAAAGCTTCTCCACAGTGAAGGAAACCATTAATAAAATGAAAAGGCAGTGTACTGGGGCGCCTGGGTGGCTCGGTCAGTTAAGCGACTGCCTTCGGCTCAGGTCATGATCCTGGAGTCTCCGGATCGAGTCCCGCATTGGGCTCCCTGCTCAGCGGGGAGTCTGCCTCTCCCTCTGACCCTCCCTCTCCATGCTCTCTCTCTCTCATTGTCTCTCTCAAATACATAAATAAAAAACTTAAAAAAAAAAAAATGAAAAGGCAGTGTACTGAATGGGAGAAGATATTGCAAATCATATATCTAATAAGGGATTAATATCTAAAATATGTAAAGAACTCCTACAACTCAACAACAACAACAACAATCCAATTAAAAAATGGGCAGAGGATCTGAATAGATATTTTTCCAAAGGAAATGTTAGCCAACAGGCACAAGAAAAGATGCCCAACATCACTCATCATCAGGGAAATGCAAATCAAAACCACAATGAAATATCACCTCACACCTGTCAGAATGGCTATTATCAAAAAGAGAAGAAATAACAAGTATTGGGAAGAATGTGGAGAAAAGTGAACCTTTGTGTGCTAGTGGGGGGAATGTAAATTGGTACAGGCAGTATGGTAAACAGTATGGAAGTCCCTCAAAAAATTAAAAATAGAACTACCATATGATCCAACAATTGCACTTCTGGATATTTATCCAAAGAAAGTGAAACACTAATTCGATAAGATATATACATCCCCATGTTTATTGCAGAATTATTTACAATAGCCAATATATGGAAACAACCTAAGTGTCCATCGATGGATGAATAGATAAAGATGTGATACATATACACACACATCTATACACAGTGGAGTACTACTCAGCCATATGAAATCTTGCCATTTGTGACGTGGATGAACCTATTATGCTAAGTGAAATAAGTTAGACAGAGAAAGACAAAAACCATATGATTTCACTTATATGTGGAATCTAAAAAGCAAAACAAAACTCATGGATACAGAGAACAGATTGGCGGTTGCCCAAGGAGACAGGTTTGCAAGGTAAGTGAAATGGGTGAAGGGGATGAAGCAATACAGACTTCCAGTTATAAAATAAATAAGTCATGGGGATGTAATGTACAATGTGCGCACTGTAGTCAATACTATTGTAGTTCAAATGTGAAAGTTACTAAGAAAGCAAATCTTAAAAGTTCTCATCACAAGAAAAAAAAAGAAATTTTATAGTTTTGTATGGTGACAGATGGAAAATAGACTTATTGTGGTGATCATTTATCAATGTATACAAATGTCAAATCATTGTGGTACACCTGAAACTAATATAATGTTGTATGTCAATTATACTTCAATGAAAAAAAGTAAAATTGGAAAATGTCTTCAATTAGCAGGTTCACATACTTACAACTCAAAACCAGTTTAACAAAATATTAGAGAAATAGTGTAAATATTAGAATAATGATCTTACTGAGTATGTGAAGAGCATCTGAAAGAAAAATAATCTTGTTTCATCAAGTATTAGTTGCAGTATCTCAGAAAGGGAGAAAAATGGGCACCCGACTCCATGTAAGCACTGACCTAGTGGCATCTTAAAGTAGGAAAGTGGTGGTTGGCAGTGAGAGAGGAGCCACTTGAAGGTTTGAAATGACCCAAGGTGGGGTTTACAGAAAGAGAACAGGGACTGCTATTTGCATATCTGCTTGTTACATGAGTGCTTAGTGGGTGGTTAAGAGGTTCTGAAAATGTGCTTTTAGCCATCTGTTGGGTGACAGCAATTTTTTTTTTTTAGCTCTTTATTCTTATTCTAAAAGAGATTTCTGTTCAAATAGGTTATTCTCTCAACTATATTGATTTTTGTCACTTGAGTTTTTCTTGCAATGTAACATAGAGGTTATTAAGGAAAACTCTTTTTACTTTAAAACTTTTAATAGATATGGTATAGTTTTCATTGCTTGTAAACTATGCCTGTGTTTTTATGTTAAAATTGAGATACCTTAAAGATCTTGTTTAAATTCAGTAATAAGTTGATGGTTTTATTGTTAAAAAAAAATTTTTTTTGCTATTTCATTCAATCTCATGGTTATTTCATTCAACAAATATTCACTCAGCTCCTACTCTTTGCCAGCTTCAAGGGCACAGGCAAGAACAAGACTGGGAAAGAGTTCCTGTTCACACTGTACTTGAGGAGACAGTAAACTTTGTGTATAGTGGTTTGTTACTGAGATATGAATGTATGGAGGAAGAAACATGTATGTTATATATATTATATAATTGATAAATCCCTAGCTATGTTTTAAAAAGAGAGGGAGAACACAGATTACAAATATCAAGAATGGAAGAGAGGATGTCACTACTGATCCTACAGACTTTAAAAGGATATTTAGGACATATTACTTTATGTTAGTAGGAGTTGTTTATGCCAGTGCCTTTGATGGCTTGGATGAAATGGGAAAATTTCTTGAAAAACATAAATTAACAAAACTGACCACAAGAAGTAACAGGATATTTCAATAACCCACCATCTGTTAAATAAATGGAATTTATAATTAAGGATCTTTGCACATGGAAAACTCTAGACCTGCATGGCTTCACCAGTAAAATCTATCAAATACTTAAGGAAGAAATAATACTAATCTCACAAGAACTTTTACTAAAAAAGAAGATGGAATCTTCCAAATACATTTTATGAGGCCAACATAACCCTGATACTAAAAATATACAATGACATTACAAATAAAGAACATTATAGACTTTTATGTACGTAGACACAAAAATATGAAACAAAATATTAGCAAATCAAATCTAGCCCTATAAAAATGGATAATATATTATGATCAAAGCTTTCCCTCCCCAAGAATGTACTTTTGGTGAAATACTTGATAATCAATTTGTATAATTAACTATATTAGTAGACCGAAAGGGAAAAGCCACATGATCATCTAAATAGATGCAGAGAAAACAAAGTTCAACACCCATTTGTGATTTAAAAAAATTCTCAACAAATTAGAAATAGGAGGGAAATTCCTCAAACTGATAAAAGACCACATATAAGAAACCTATAACTAATACCACACTTAATACCAAAATCAGTCCACCAATATCAGGAACAAGGTAAGGATGTGTGCTCTAACCTCTTTAGTCAACATTGTGTTGAGGTTTAGCCAGTGTGATAAGGCAAGAAGATATAAAGAAAGATATAAATGAAAGATACAAACGTTAGAAAAATAGAAAGTAGGGGCTCCTGGGTGGCTTAGTTAAGCGACTGCCTTCCGCTCAGATCATGATCCCAGGGTCCTGGCGTGGAGCCCCACATTGGACTCCCTGCTCAGCAGGGAAGTCTGCTTCTCCCTCCTCCCCTGCTCATGCTCTGTCGCTCACTCTCCCTCTTTCAAATAAATAAATACAATCTTTAAAAAAAAGAAAAAGAAAAAGAAGTAAAACTGTCTTTCTTTGCAGATGATGTGATCATATACAGAGAAAATCCTAAGGGATTGACAAAACTAGAACTAATCAGTGAACTTAGCAAAGTAACAGTATACAAGGCCATTTTATAAAAATCAATTGCCTGGGGGCACCTGTGTGGTACAGGAGGTTGAGCATCCAACTCTTGGTTTTGGCTCAGGTCATAATCTCAAGGTTGTGAGATCGCACCCCACACAGGGCTCCGTAATCAATGCCAAGTCTGCTTGGGACTCTCTCTCTCTCTCGCCCTCTACCCCTCCCCACCACACATTTTCTCTCTGTGTCTCAAAAAAAAAAAAAAAAAAAATCAATTGCATGTACTGTATTTAGAAAATAAAATTTAAAAAATTACAGGACATCAAAGACTAAACATTTGGGGATAAAATTAAATAAAAATGTAAAAAAAGATGTGTGAGATCTATAATATATTGATGAGAGTAATTTAAAAAGACCTAAATAAATGAATCAATATGCATGTTCAATGAGAAGACTTAATATGGTTAAGATGTCAGTTCTCCACAAATTGATTTATAGATTCAACATAGTCCCAAACAACATCTCAGCAGGAATTTTTGCAGAAATTGACAAGCTAATATAAAATGTGTGGAAATGCAAAATAGCTGTAATTGCAAAACAATTTTGAAAAATAAGAACGAAATTGGAGGACTTACTGTACTTGAATTTGGGACTTGCTCTAAAGTGAAAGTAATCTGAACACTGTGCTCCTAGTACTACAGGATAGACAGGTTTATGCAACAGAATAAAGAGCCTCCAAATTGACCCACACAAAAATGGTCAACTAAGGCACCAAAGAAATTCAGTGAAGTCTTTTCAACTAATTATCCTAGAAAGACTACCCAAATGGAAAGAACAAAAAGAACTCCTGTACCCTTACCTTGTACAACACACAAAAATTAATTCAAAGTGAATTAGATACAAATGTAATAGCTAAAACTTATAAAGCTTCTTGAAGAAAACAGAAGAGGGTATCTTTGTTACCTTAGGGTAGGCAAAGATTTTTCAGATAAGAACCAGAAAGCACGGATATAAAAGAAAAACAAATTGATAAATTAGACTTAATCAAAATTGAAAACATTTGCTCATCAAAGTATGCAAGAAAATAGAGCAATAATTAAGTAAATTCCTCTTCTGTCACCTTTCATCTTGGGATATCCAGACATTAGATTCATTCAGTGCCTACTTCATACCAGCCACTTGACTGGATGCAGAGAATACACTACTGAACAAGAAGGACATGGTCCTCACGGAATATTCAATTTGGTGGAAGAATAGTTAAACTAATAAATAATACGAAATGACAACTGCAAGGATAGTGAAAGCATAGGACTCATGTTACAGTTTTCATTTTACAAATGTAGAAACCTGGCAGTGGTTAATGATTTGCTAAGTTGCAAAGCCAGTCTAAGCTCATATTTGCCGATCCCTATTCTCCAGTCTCCCCCCCTTTTTTTTCCCTGTTGTTTTAAGCATAAAAGAGTGGAATTTAAAACTTAAGTTTAGTGACTAGGATCAAGTAGTAAATGGTATTCATGTTTTTAGTTTACTACAAAGAGAAATAGAATTGTAGCTATTTAAAGAAATTCCATTTTAATGTTGCTGTCTTAACAGGCTTGTTTTAAAATTAGTTTTTCAGACTCTGATACCAACCCCAAAGTTAGGCAAGTTTCTCTAATTATATTCTCTTGTAATGTAATGCCCAGTGAGTTGGAAAGGAGAGCTCTCTGCTCAGGCAGCCCCTCTAATCTTTGCTAAGTATTTTTGGTGTATCCTTTTTAAAAAGTTGGCCAAGTTGACAGGAAGGCGCTGGGGAGTAGAAATAGAGAAAAAATAGGACTTGGAGCTTATCACTTGAGAAAGAAGTCTTTACTTTTTAAATATGTAATGGGAAATGAATGTTTTTGTCCTTCTTCCCACCCTTTGATTTGTGATACAAAACATTGATTGTCTTATGTTCTTAGAGTGCTTTACACTCTTTAAAGTTATTTCATATATAATACCTCTTGTAATATCCTTGACAGTCATTATTATTTCAGTTTAATCCTGAGGCAACCATGGTAAAAGGTTAAATGGTTCTTTCCAGATGATGTAATAAATGATTTTGAATCCTTTCTTTCTGATCTTCCTCCCTGCTTTTGTCTCGTCTGCCTTGTGTTTGTAGATTTTCATATTGGTGTCTTCCATTCAGACTCGTTCTTGCGTTAGTCTCCTGTTTACTCCTGTCAAACTAGTGATACTCATCTTGTTTCTCAGTGACTTCCAGGCCATCATCATTGCCTCCCCTGCCCCCAAAAGTGCCTATTGATTCCCATTTTCTCCATTCTTAGTAGTACCAGTACCCAATAAAAATATTTGCATAGGAATAGATGCTTCGTAAACACCCAGATCAATAGAAAATGAAAGAACAAGCAAGTCATTGTACAAATACTCTCAAATGATTTTCCTTTATCACCTTTCATTCTGTATCTCATCTATTACCATGTCCTATTTGTTTTTTTCACCATGTTATTTTCTTCCCCAGTAATTATTCTCTTCATTCCTGTGGTATCTTCACCGCTTACTTTTTGTTTGCATTTCCTCCTCATTTAAGTCCATTTTTTCACAGAATTGGAATATGGTATTTGGAAATTAGAAATTGGAAAATTGGTATTTCCATCTAAAATAATCTTAGATGTGACATGACATTTTTACATTATAGAAGTAATATTTGTAGAATATTTTTAAGTGCTGATAAGAAAGAAGGAACTGGGGCGCTTGGGTGGCTCAGTCAGTTAAGTATCTGCCTTTGGCTCATATCATGATCTCAGGGTCCTGGGCATTGGGCTCCCTGCTCAGCAGGGAGTCTGCTTCTCCCTCTGCCCCTCCCCCCACTTGTATGCTAAAGTGCTCTCTCTCTCTCTCTCAAATAAATAAAATCTTAAAAAAAAAGAAGAAGAAAGAAGGAACTAATAATCATCTAAAATTATTACCTTTCACAGGTAACCACCATTCATTCACCTTGCTTTGTATAGCCTTCCACACCATAAGAGTGATCTATATCACTCTTAACAGGGAGATCACTTATCTGGCAAACTATTCTTGGTGACCTATCTTAAAACAAAAAAAAAGTAAGCTAACAATGCTTGAGTAGCTGGAATAGACATAAAAATACAGCTCATACTGCTTAAGTCAAATCAGAAAACATTTACTTAGTGCTGTGGTATGCAAAACACCATGTTAGGCACTTCAGGGGCTCAAAAAGAGCAATAGTGATTTTTTACTTTCTACGAGTTTTCAGTCCAGTGAGAAACACACCCCCATTACCTTATTCACTCTTACTTAATATAGTACCACAAATGCATGTGGTTTCTTGGACTGCAGCAAATTAAAAGTTGGGAATTAGCAGGGAGAAAGTTCATCTCCCTACTAAAAGTCAATGTCCAAAGAGCAGCAAGCATGAACTGATGTTGATGGAAAATACAGAATCTATATTTAAAATACTGTGCAAGTGAGCATATGAAATAAGGCATTTTAACACCCTGGATCCATTTAATGTGGTGGCAAGGAGCTCCTGAGGCCATATCACTCTGTATTACTCTTTAATATTTCCATGAACTTAGACCATCAAGAAAAGTTTGTTTTGCTCAATAGAGAGACAAGAAGGCAACTAATACATTTTAGAGAAATTTGCAACAAAAATTACTAAAGTTTATCAGTCAAAGGAGTAGAAACTTGTTTTATTAAAAACTGATTTATGTGGCGTAGGTCCACTAACATTGATGGGATTATTATCTTTACCATGAATACAACAGTATGGAAGTACATTCCCAAATGATTTCATTCATTCCCCGCAGTTGTCTAAGGGTTCTTGCCGCAAAGCTACGTATTGCTTTCCTGCCTTTCCTTTCCAGGTGCAGATCTTTTTTTTTTTTTTTTAAAGATTTTATTTATTTATTTGAGAGAGAGAGTGAGAGAAAGAGCACAAGAGGGGGGAGCGGGAGGGGGAGAAGCAGACTCCCTGCTGAGCAGGTAGCCCGATGCGGGACTCGATCCCGGGACTCCAGGATCATGACCTGAGCCGAAGGCAGTCGCTTAACCAACTGAGCCACCCAGGCACCCCCAGGTGCAGATCTTAACGGTCTAAGAGATGATATTCTAACCTCAGTGTCCAAAATATGTTGGACATATAACATATAGTGTGTTTTTCAAGGGGTCCCTACTGACTGAGGGCACTAGATTCCTTTCTTAGCTATTGCTCTCGAAGTCAGATTGCCCTATAGAAAAGTAAGTCCCACCCCTCATGCGCCTTCTAACAAAAAGGATCCTGAACGAGGATATGTTTTCTCTCTCAGCCTTTGCTCTCTAAATGGGGATCCTGAGAGATCCCTGCCAAAGTCAGCTGGAAAAAATAATTATGTCCCTGCCTTGCATTGGCTCATGCATTTTCCTTAGATCATGAGAATAAACTTGCTGCTGTTTCCAAAAACAAAACAATAGCCCAACCTAGCAGGCTGATGGCTGGGGACGATCAGGAAGCAAGCCTGCTTTACTTGTCACCTGCTTTAGGTCAGGCACTTTTCCCATAGTCCCCACCTGAGGTGTTCCTGTCAAATAGAGGAAACAAACAGATTTGCAGATATTTATAGTACAGCCTTCTGAGTTCTGTAGTAATGAGCTCAAAAGTGTTCTGGGAATACGGAAAAGGGAAAGTTAACTACTTACAGGAGCCCATGAAGGCTTTGGAGTAAATGATATTAGAACTAATTCTAAAAGCTGAAAAGGAGATTGTAAAGTAGAGGATGAGGTGAATGGTTCTCTAGGCAGAAAACAAAGCAAACAACAATGGAAAGCACATAGTGAGTGAGGAGACTGGGGGACAGGAAGGGGCCTGGTGAAGGGAAGGGAGATGAGGGGGTAGAAGCAGGTATTAGTGCTAGGATAATATCAGCTTTGCTGACTTTGCTGGGGACACACCGTGCCAGTGTCATGCCATCATATAAGAAGCATTTCAATTTTGGGATGCCTGGGTGGCTCAGTCGGTTAAGCATCTGCCTTTGGCTCAGGTCATGATCCCAGTGCCCTGGGATCGAGTCCCGCAACAGGCTCCTTGCTCAGCAGGGAGCCTCCTCCTCCCTCTCCCTCTGCTGCTCCCCCTGCTTGTACTCTTGCTCACGCTCTCTCGCCCACGCTCTCTCTCTCTAACAAAATAAATAAATAAAATCTTAAAAAAAAAAAAGAAGCATTTCAATTTCATAGAGAGGGGTTTTTGAGGGGAGGGAGGCGATTAAGTACTTTTTATCCCATGCATGTATTATGCCTGATTTTTAAGTTGTGTTCTTATAAATACAGAAATAACAAGCTGTGGAAAGATCATGATAGCCAACCCGTTCTGAAAAATGTGCAAACAGCTAAGTTTCTATGTTAAAGAATACTAACAGCAAACAAAAAAGACAAGTTGCTGGTGAATTTAATCTCATACCATCATGTGATAGAAAGCAAACTATGGGGCTGTAATTAAAAAGCAAGCCACAATATTAACCACAATTAGGAATGCAGTTCCATCTAATACATGATTAAAAAGCAAATATGAATAAAGGAATAAAATCAGCAAAATCACAGTAAATTTGAGTAAAATCCCAGAAAGTTACTGTTGCCTATTAATGCAACATTGTATTTCAAGAAAAACTGATGCAAAACATAACAAACTTAACTGAATCCCAGTGTTATGCTGATAATGTAAAAAAAAAAGCAAATATTTTATTGGGAGCAAGAAAAATTGAATTCGAGAAAGAAACATATTTTGGGGCACCTGGGTGGCTCATTTGGTTGAGACTTTGGCTTAGGTCATTCTTCCAGGGTCCTGGGATCGAGCCCCGTGTCAGGCTCCCTGTTCAGTGGGGAGTCTGCTTCTCCCTTTCCCTCTGCCCCTCCCTGCGCCCAGCTCGTTGCTCTCTCTTTCTCTCAAATAAAATCCTAAAAAAATAAATAAAAAGAAACATATTTCAGTGAACATTAAAGCTATATAACAAGCCCCCCAGATGTGCAAAACTATCATAAAAGTTTTAATCTTCACCCTCAGACCTTAAAAATCCATCATCTTCAGGGCCAGGTAAACAGAACCTGAAAGTCCATCATCATTACCAGAATCCCGATGATACTCTTCATTACTGGAACTCAATGCAGTGCAGACTGAGTTGGCCCTGTGTGCAGAACACTACTTTCCAGCCCTCTTGCAGTGTTCTGTCACAAAGTTGATAACTATTACTATGGAACTGAGTATTAAGTAATACTTTTGTCCCTTTTGACCCACAGATTACAATCATAATAAATTTAAAACTAGACTCTGAGGTAAATAACAAGTTCCACTTCAGATAGGCTAGATTTATTTGTTGTGCGTGCATGGCTTACTTCTGTGAAGAAGAGGACCTGTGTCCTTTCCTAGGATGTTTTGTGTCACTGGGCTTGCCACTGAGGAGGGTGGAGGCAAGGGAGCAGACACCAGTCTGGTAACCATTAGCTGCACATCTCCTGTGGTGGTCCGCCTTCCGCCCAGAATATGTTATCCTAAGCATAAAATATATTTAAGGCTAAGCCTGTGCATCTGGATAAGAAGTCCTTTTCTTACGGGTTTTCTGTATAAATGAAGTTGTTTGCTTTAGCTTTGTTCAGATTTGTAGAGGAATTGTATGACAAACGTGTTTGTGCCTTTTTTCCGAGTTCTTATATATTTAACTTAGAACTATGTAATACTTAAATTTAGTTCCCGCTTATTCCCTTAACATTATTCCGTGAATCCTTAACTAGATTTTTAGCTGCTTGATGTTATCTTTATTATTTTTTCTCTTTTTTAAAAAATTGGGTTATTTTTCTATTTGTTGAATATCTTTTTTTTTTTTTTTTAAGTAAGCTCTACACCCAATGTGGGGCTTGAACTCATGACCATGAAATCGCAAGTAGC
This sequence comes from Leptonychotes weddellii, assembly GCF_054177405.1. Taxonomy (NCBI): domain Eukaryota; kingdom Metazoa; phylum Chordata; class Mammalia; order Carnivora; family Phocidae; genus Leptonychotes; species Leptonychotes weddellii. The sequence goes on along the minus strand of NC_138372.1, from coordinate 122,927,157 downwards.
ATGCTGTACTGACTGAGCCAGCCAGGTGCCCCTGTCTTTATTATTTTAATCCCCCAGACGGGATGGAACAGTAATGATTGCTTATTTTATTATTTGTGTTAAGGATTATGGCACAGTGGAAGATTCAGAGACCTGAGTCTTATTTTTTGTCTTAGCTCTTAACTAACAGTGCAATCTTGAGTAAATTCCTTTAGTGCTTGTTTCTTTATTCATCTGTAAAACAGGGGTAGACTATGTATCTTATCTTTTTTTTTAGCTTAAAAAAAAACTTCAAAAAATAATTATAAATTCACCCACAGTTGTTAAGACACAACCCCGAGAGATCCTGTATAACCCTCATCCAGTTTTGTCCAAGGGTAACATTTTGCTTAACTACAAGACAATATCACACCCAGGAAACTGATATTGATACAATCCACCGACCTTATTCAGATTTCATCGGTTTTAATGCACCTGTGTGTGTGCATGCAATGTTATCACATGTGTGATAGATTTATGTGACCAAAACCACAGTGAAGATAGGAAACAGTCCCATCACAAGGATCCCTCCTGTTACCCTTTTATAGCCATAGCTACCTCTTTCCCACCTCTATGTCTCTAACCCCTAGCAACCACCAATCTGTTTTCCACGTCTATAATTTTGTCCCTCAAGAATGTTATATAAATGGAATCATGCAGTGCGTAACCTTTTGAGATCGGATCTTTTCACTACAACATAGTTCCCTTGAGTTCCATCCAAGTGTTGGAGAAGGTAATTGGGAGGACATGACTGCCAGCTGACTTGAGAACAGGACCCAGGCAATCAGAGGCTCCTCACCCTACCTTGTTCTTGCAATGTAAATGTATATTGTGCTCTCCATTCCCACACTAGGAGCTGTTTTAAGGATGTAGGCTTGAGAGAAGAAGGTGTTATTGGGACCATCTGAATGGTGTATGTGACTGAGCCCAGTTAAGGCCACTATATAAACTTTTAAGATTCTGGTGGGCAGGTATGGAGGTCTACTTATCTTGTGCCTGCTCAAGACAAGCCTGGAATGTAAGTTCCCTTGCTTATTAAGCCTTCCCCCTACCTATCTGGAACTGTCTGCCCCTTTCTTCAGTCTTTCTTTGCCCTCGTATATCAGGGCCAGTTTCAAATTTCACCTGGGAAGCTCCTGAGGTTTTGAACCAACACCAAGCTGTTTCATGTATCAATAGTTTATTCCTTTTTATTACTGAGCAGTATTCCATGGTATGGATGTAAGTGAAGGACATTTGGGTTGTTTCTGGTTTTGGCTATTTTGAAAAAAATTGTAGACATTCATGTAAGTTTTTATTTCTCTTGGATAAATGCCCTTGAGTACAATTGCTGGATCAATTATGGTTAAGTGCATGTTTAGTTTTATAAGAAACTGCCAGAGTTTTTCATAGTGACTATGTCAGTTTACATTCACACCAGCAATGTATTTTGAGTTACTTTTTATAGAAAATATGAGGTGTGGACTGAGGTTCATGTGTTTGCCTACGGATGACCAATGCTTCAGCACCATTCGTTTAAAAAAATGATCTTTCCTCCATTGCATTGCTTTCCACCTTTGACAGAAATCGGTTGGACATATTTATGAGGGTCCACATTAGGGCTCTCTGCTCTGCTCCATTGGCCTATGTGTCTCTCCCTCTGCCAATATCACACTGTCTTGAGTACGGTAGCTATATAACAAGTCTTTTTATATAGGGTAGAGTGACTCCTCTCACTTTATTCTTTTTTTATCTTAAATGTTTTGGGGCAGCTGGGTGGCCCAGTCAGTTAAGCACCCGACTCTTGATTTCAGCTCAGGTCATGATCTCAGGGTCATCAAGCCCCGTGGTAGCTCCAAGCTTAGCGGGGAGTCTGCTGGAGATTCCCTCTACCTCTGCCCTTCCCCCCACTCATGCACTCTCTCTCTCTCTCTCAAATAACTAAACCTTCTTAAAAAAAAAAGTTGGATTTGCTTCAGGTGTCCTGTGCTTTTCCATACACATTTTAGAATGAGCATGTCTATGTGTATAAGAGCCTCACTAGGATTGATAAACCTGTAGATGAATTTGAGGTGAACTGACACTTTGACTATATTGAGTCTTCTGACCCATTGCCATGATATGTCTCTCCATTTAGTTAGGTCTTCCTTCATTTCTTCAGCAGCGCTTTCATATTTTCAGGAAACAAATCCCGTACATGTTTCTACTAGACTTATACCTAAGTATTTTATTTTATTTGGCGTGATTGTAATTGTGGGGTTTTTTTTTGTAATTGTTTTTAAATTTCAGTGTCCATGTGTTTGTTATAAGTATACAGAAGTGCATTTGTTTTTTGTCTTATTCATCTCATATCCTGTGATCTTACAGAGCTAGGTATCTTTAGAAGTCCTTTTAGCTCTGAAATTCTAAAAGAATATTGACCAATTATTCTTCATCTCCAGTGAAGATTGACTGAATGGAAGCCAGGTTAAGTTTTTCAGGAGTGGAAACCAGGTTAAGTCCAACCAAAAGAACTTATTATCCAAAAACATGACTACATCAATAGACTACCTAGAAAATACCTCCTTCTTTGAGAGCTTTGACAATGATATAATTAGCTTTTTGGGGAAGACATACTCCTTGACTTTAGATAATCTATTTAGTCCCCCAGTAAACCCCAAAGATCTCTTGATTCATTTAAAAATGTACCAGTAACAGTATTCTCAAAGTAGAGGATTTAAGATGTGTGTGTGTATTAAGTCTCTGTATTTTAAAAGCTGAGTTACTCGATAAATTGGAATGCCTTTATCCTCCAAGATAAAATATCAATTCATTTTAAAGTGTCTGCTTAAGAAATGAATAGTTGCTGCTAGGAACTACGTGTGAGTTTCACTCAAGAGCATCTGCTAAAAAACACCAGTGAAGAGCATGCAAGTCATTACTTAATGAATTGAACAGATCAGTGATATCAGTATGGCCCTGGATTACCTAGGGAGGGATGCAAATCTCTGCGAAACCAAAAGGCTGATTTAGTCATGCATGATTCATGAGCAGCATTTCCTGATAAGACTAAGAGAATAAGGTAACTTCATGGTCCATCCTTCAAAATCTTGAACATACAACATAACACCCAGCAGTATAGAAAGCAAAAAGACATGCTTTATTTTATTTATTTAGTATTGCTAGACATGGAATAGTGCCACATAGTTTTTAGTACAGCAGAGGTTAGGAGCTTAACCATTTTTCTTTAGCAATTTTTATTAAAATCATCTAAAATTAAAGCACACACTTCCCTCCCCCAGTCAAGGATGAACATGGTAATTTAGGAGCATCAAATACTGGAGTTTTAATAGGGAGACTCTTACATCATTTAGGGCATTAAACAGTTGAGGTAAAATGGCCCCAGGTTGCTATAATTTTTCAGATTTTTTGTGGTTTTCCTCTGTTTTGGGATATTCAGGTGTGCCTCTTCTGCTTCGAAATCTTACTCTATAAGCAAGTCTGAATTCATGGTTCTGAGGATATTTCCTTACCATTTTACTAATAATAAATCCCAAGTCCTTAAGACAGTTCCTTCATCAGTGCTGAAAGACCATCTAAATTCTCAGCAATGTTTGCAGAAGTTTAGATGTGTGGAGCATCCCATCCCTAAAAGAGGAATGCAGAGTATTGGAGCATACTAGCTCTTTTTTGTTCTGACATGAACCAGGCTATTAGTGTGAGAAAGGTAAGTAGCACAAGTCACACAGGACCAGTTTTAATCAAATGCTTGAACTTCCTAAATGTAGCCAAGACTCTTCTTATCAGCAGGGTCAGCGTCCGGTGTGAGGAAATTAAAGTGCAAGTGCAGGAAACGTTCTGCATTAGATTTGGCATTGAACAGGGCCCTACTGATGCCTGTGTTTGCATGGAGCTCTGTGGGATCAGAATCACTGTGAAAGTGAGGAAGGGTGTGGCATTGGTGCTTTAGGGCTATGTATTACTAAAAACTATAACATTCTGTGTATATTAGCTTTTGGTGGTCTTGAGAGGCTAAATCTTTATGGAGGGGAGCTTAAATATATAATAAGAAGACTGAATAGAATAGGTACTCTGTAACCTCCATTCATATATCTTCAAGGTTAAATACCCCAAGGGCTCCAGGTTTTTTTGAAATCAAAGTCAAGAAATAGTCCACATTCAGAAACTTTTTTTAAAACTAAAGAGTTTTGATCGTCTCCACATAAAATTGTAATAGCATATTTAGTTTGGAGGTAGATTTTTAAAATTTAAAAGCTCCGAGATGAAGTAAAATGAGAAAAACAGCTTTTGTTTTCCTGTCTTCAGATCTTTAAATGGCTCTTCAGATCCCTGCCTCCCAGAGTGGGATGGTACATTGACTGCTTTACCAGTACCTAGTTGTTACTGTGGTAGGGCAGTGAAGAACACAGAAATCTCACTGGCTCCCTCTCCTTCACCTTCCTTCCAGATCAAATGCAACATCTATTCCTATTGATTTTACTTGCTAAATATTTCTCAAGTAAGTATCCTCACCATTGCAGCCACCACTATGAGAGCATCTCTCCCCTAGATGAATACTTACCGCCTCGTAGTTGATCTTCCCATCTATTGGGTTCCTGTTGCCACTGTAGCAAATCACCATAAATTTAGTGGCTTAAAATTACACCAATGTATTCTCTTACTGCTTTGGAGACCAGAGGTCCAAATGGTTCTCACTGGGCTCAAGTCAAGGTGTGTTGGTTCCTTCCCCAGGAGGCTCTTGGTGTCCATCCATTCTTCCACCTTTTCCAGCTTCCAGTGGCCGCCTAAATTCTTTGTTTTGTAGGCCTTTCCTCCATCTTCAAAGCACATTGCTCTACTCTCTGCCTCCATCATTACATGCCCTTCTCCTCCACTGTGAAATCTCCCTTGTGATTTTATTTAGAGCCCACCTGGATAATTCAGGATAATCTCCCCATTGCAAGATCTTTATCACATCCTCAGAGTTACTTTTGTCATATAAGGTAAGATTCACAGGTGCCCCGGATTAGGATGTGGATGTCTTTGGGAGCCATTATTCAGCTTATCACACCCTGCCACACTCAGTTTCTCAGCAGTTCACCTTGACACTGCAGACAGAGTAAATGGCATATCTGATCTATAATCCTTCTACCCCCAGTTTAAACCCCATCTGTGGATTCCGTAGTCTTAGGATCAAGACCACATTTTTTACTGTCCCCTGTATGGCCTTAGTAGCATGCTAAGGCTGTCATGACAAAATAACATAGACTCTGCTGCTTAAGCAACAAAAATTTATATTCTCTCAGTTCTGGAGGCTCAAAGTCCACAAGCCTTGGTTCCTTCTGAGGGCTCTCTCCTTGGCTTGCAGATGGCCACTTTCTTGCTGTGTCTGCACGTGGTCATCCCTTGATCTGTGTGTTATCTATATCCTAATCTCTTTATGAGGATGCCAGTCATATTGGATTAGGGCTTACCCATATGACCTTATTGTTTCTTAAGTACCTCTTTAAAGACCATATGTTCAAATATAGTCATATTCTGAGGTATTGGAGGTTAGGATCTCAACATGTGAACTTTGGGAGGACACAATTCATTTCATAATACGTGGTCTGGACTGCTCTATCTCCTTGGCTTCATCTCATGCCCTGTATCATCCCTTATTCTGGTCTCCAGCTTTGGTGATTTTTTTTTTTTTCCAAGTTCTTAAACCTGCCATGCCTTCCTGTCACAACTGCCTTCATTTAAATAGCTCCACCTCTCGTCAGACCTCAATCCAGCCATCACTTCCTGGTATGGACTGATGATATTTGGAGATGGGACCTTTGGGAGGTAATTAGATTAAGGTAAGGTCATGGAAGTGGATACCCATGATGGAATTGATGTCCTTATAAAGAGATGAAGAGTCCGAGAGCTCTCACTCTCTCACTCTCTTGCCTTGTAAACCAGACACCTCACCAGACACCAAATCTGCCATGCCTTAATCTTGGACTTCTTGGCCTCCAAAATTATGAGGAGCAAATATTTGTTGTTTAAGCCACCTAGTCTATGTATTTTTGTTATAGCAGCCCAAACCAACAAAGACCCTTTCTCAGTCACCTTCCTGGACTCTACTATTTCCCCTCCCATGTATTCATAGCTTTTCCACATACCTCCCTATCAGAGCATTTGCTATAATTGTAATATTGTTTCTGTTTGTGCAATTCATTTATTTATGCCCCTCACTCCCACTAATCTGCAAGCTCCACAAGTGTAGGCACCTTTATACATTTTTAGTACACACACACACACACACACATACACGCACACACACATCATTATTATCCCCTTTGCCTACATACAGTACCTAGTAAAAATATTTATTGAATGAATGACTACTTTTCAAGCAAGCACTCTTTTCAAAGTTCTACTAAAATATTTTTATTTCTTGTTATCACTGGGGAAAAGGAGACTGGTATATGTGTGGGTTGGAATAAATACTCAAGCTTTAGAATTTTTATCTTCTTTAAAGCTTTTATACAACCTCTTTTATAAAGGGTTCCATGAGAATGATCTTTAAATAAGAAAACTAAGAGGTATTTTAGTTGGGAATTAATGTATTAACATATACTTTAAAACTGTGTGTTATACAGAGATACAGAAGGTGTTTATATAGTGTCTATCACTTGTCTGCTGTTTTCCTGGAAGAATGTACATGTTTTTGGCTGTAAACAACTTACTTGCCTTTCAAAGCTAGAGAATAAATTGTGACTTGTTCATATTTTACCTTCTTTTTTATAGAATGTCCTTCAAACAGCTAGCACATGAGCAAAAAGTTTCAACTTCTAAAAAAACCAGAATATGTGACCTTTGACATTCATGAACACAAGTCTTTGTGCTGTGTAAGGTCCTGTGAGGAGCACTGCTTGGCTACCAGCCAACTTTCATTTCTTCTACCAGGGGTGTCGGGGCCACATGGTGTGTTGGGAAGAAGAATGTTAGTATACGGAGCCTGTAAACTACTGACAAAAATCCCTTCTCCTACAAAGTCCGCCTTTAAAAGTACTACATTAAATAGCACTGTCCTAGAATATGCAAATGAATACAAAGTTCCTACTTTACTAAATTAGTAAAATTTATACTAATATAAGGTTCCTGTTTTTTTAAAAAAAAAAAAACCTATAAATTGAGTTAGTTCATAGGCCAAATATATGAGATATATTGGTGGAAAGCAGTTTCTTCTACATGATTTGCAGTGATAAATAGCCACGGGGTACATTTTAGCAAGAGCCAACGTAGGGTCGTCTTTTGGCTCATTTCCTGGGTTGAAGATGAAATCACCCATCAGCAGGTGAGAAGGTAAACCTCCGTTTGGCCTTGCCTAGCTTGCAGGCCTGCCCTCCGTCTGTGTTAAGGAGACTCAAGTAGGATTGCATTGATTTGGGGAAGATTGCTGCTGTTGTGAAACAAGCTCTGGGACAAAAAGTAAAGCAAGGAATGACGTGCCATTGCTGAGCACCTACTCTACCTGCTCATCTTCACTGTGGTTCCTATTTCCTAGGCTCTTCTGAGGCAGGTTAGAGCTCAGCATGTGGGGTGATGTGGACAGTGGTCAGAGACACTGATGGCACCCCACTGGGCTCACTCCAGGCACCAGCTCTGAAGTGAGTGAGATGGATTTCGTGATCTCTTCCCGGTTTTATTGCTGTCTCTATTTTTCTTATGACCCATTTCCCACTCTAGGCTCCCAACAGCCTTCCCTACCTCTGGCTGCCCCAAGTGGCCCATCCTGTTTTCTCTGAGCAGAGCCCCATTGTCCTCCACTGGGGCCTCCTTTTCTGTGGGTTTGTAGTCCCTTTTACACACTAAGCCTGTATCGGATTGCTACAACCCTTTGTCTTTCATTAACCATCACAATGGATATTAATCACTCTCACAAACTAATTCTCAATAAGATAACCATGGATCAGTCACTTCATTAGATATTTTCATTGAATCCTTTCTACCCACCTGTGATTCCTCTTTAAAGAAGAAGAGCAGACCTTAAAATGCAGAAAGAGCTAGGATTTGATCCCAGTTTTATATAATTTCACAACAAATATAGACTCCTTTTCCCGGGATATATATGGTTTAGCCAGAGGTGCTGGATTCATGATATAAGTACGACTTAACCCTATTGTTAGAATTTCTGGCATTATTCTTAGCCATCAGGATACAGGTATAGACTGGGGATCTTTCTAGCACCTTCAAGTTGTGACACATATGTAGCTTCCTACTTAAATGGTGTTTTAAAAAGTTTAAAAGTTACAACTAAGAACAATAGTTTATTAGCAATCATTTTTATAGGTTATGTTACAGATATAAAATCTTCTTTCTTATTTGATTCTCTCAACAATGTGTGGATTCTTGGGGATTAAGAGTGGAAGTGGGTAATTTAGACTGGAAGGAATTGTAGTAGTCCAAGTGAAAAATGATGTTAGCCATGGAAGAAGAGAGAAGTGCATAGACTAAAAATATGTGTTGGAGGTCACAGACAGAAGACGCTGCAAAGACCAAAAGTGTGGAAATCTAGAAATGTATGATGGTGTGACAGATACGGCAGATTGGTTCATTCAACACCTCTGCCATCCCCTCCTGTGTTATTTTCCCATGCTACTGTGGCCAGAATTTCCCAGAATGAATACCTTGCAGCTAGAACTGTGTGTGACTTCAGTTCTGCCAATACATGAGGCATGTGACAAGAGGCTGAGGAAGACAGTGAGGGGTGGCCACGTGCTGAAGGCATCTTCCGACAGACGTAGTGCCGAAGTTTCCTGGTGCTACTGGGACATCTGTCATGGAAGTTCTAGTTTTCAGTACCTGTTGTCATGGGATTTGAGTGGTGGGAGGCAGTGCTGTGGTACTTTTTCTAGTTCAGACTTGTGATGGGGTTGGACTTTTCTCCTGGCTCTGTGCTTCCTGCTCATCTTTCAGCGTGGTTTCTTCTGCCATTGTCCTTTTGAACATCCCCATCTGACTCGCCAGGCTTCTTGGAGATTTCTGAACTACCAATAACCCTCTTTCTGTTTAAGCTAACTAGAGGATTCTGTTGTTTTCTTCTGCAAATATGAATTGGGACTCATCCTGCTATCATAAAGCCAAGAAAAGATGATGCTTCAAGGAGTCTAATTGTGTTTGGTACTGTCGAGAATAGAAATTGGAACATGTGCATTTATAAATGTAGTGATATGTAGTTCACTGTGACTCTAGCAAAAGCATCTTTTCTTTTGGTGGAAGTAGAAATCGATTACAGTAAGTCAAAGAGGTAGGGAATAGGAGGTAGGGGAGTGAAGACAGCTCATGTGGACATGATATTGGTAACTTAACTGTGACAGAGAATACAGCAGAGGTGCAGTCGTTGAGCAGGATCAGAGGTCAAGAGAAGAGATATTGGAGCATATCTGATTACTGATGGGAAGTAACCTGTAGAGAGGTAGGTACAGGAGAGAGCAGGTGAGGGGAAAGATCTGTGAGACCTTGAGTCAGTTATGTGATTTCTGGGTGCCTTCGTTTCTTTACCTGTAAAGTTTGGCCAACAGGATCGTTCTCTTAGGATTTTGGGGGGGCGGGATTGGAGTGAAATAACGTGTATGAAGAAATTTTAATACAATGTCTTGTATTTAGTAAGGGCTTCATAAATGTAGTCATCATTATTATTACTACTACTAACTGTTGTTATTGTATTCTGTATACTTTAGAATATTGTGAATATGGAATAGTAATCACTCTGTCCCTTGATTTTACAGATCTTCCTTTCAGCTCTTGCAGACTGGCCCCATTGCCATATTATCATCACTTACTTACATTAACTAAGTAAACATTTATCAAGCACCCAGTGTGTGCCAAGAATGCATATAACAGGTGTCAAATAAATCTGAAGAATATATATCACATACAAAGCCAAGCAAAACTTGTTCTCTGCCTCCAAGTAGTTTCTGGACTATTGGAGGAGAGAGATGGGTAAAACATAAATACTTTAGGGCGCCTGGGTGGCTCAGATGGTTAAGCGTCTGCCTTCGGCTCAGGTCATGATCCCAGGGTCCTGGGATCGAGTCCCACATCAGGCTCCCTGCTCTGCGGGAAGCCTGCTTCTCCCTCTCCCACTCCCCCTGCTTGTGTTCCCTCTCTCGCTGTGTCTCTCTCTGTCAAATAAATAAATAAAATCTTTAAAAAAAAAACAAAAAACATAAATACTTTATACCATGTTTTAAACTGTATCACTCTGGTTCTAGCAGGAGCAGAACCGCTAAGACATATGTATGTATGTGTTGTATTTATTTATTCTTTTATACATACATGCACACTTTCTCTCACACACACATATATTTGCACATTTATTATAGCTGGCTAAGCAAACATGAAGTCCATAAGCATCCCGGCAGGAAGAAAGGATCATGAACAGGCTGAAATGCCGTAAGCACACCTTCTTATCTTAAGGTCTGCCTACAATCATTTATCATGGGTTAACCCAGTTCTTCTGTTGACCCATCTGCCTTCTTATGAAAGACTGTGCTGAAGTGGGAGAGATTTCTCCCTCTTATTCTTATCTACTCCCTTATATGCCAGTTGGACCTTTATTTTAAAGAATTAAATTTATGATCAGCAGATACACAAATTTATTCTAATATGCATTGCTTAATTTTTTGAATACACTCTAGCTGCATTTATTAACAGATTTTATTTAGTCATCTGTGCAGCTAGTTAAAGTGATTGGCTGGCTGTGAATTAAGAGCACAACCCAAGCTAAAGTGTGAATTCGTTCGTTTTCAACTTTAGTTTTTAATTTCACCTACTGTTTACTGCTCCAAGGAATAGTAAATTATATTGAAGTGAAATGTATATTTAAGGAAGAAACTTCAGCAACCAATATTCTTTTTTTTTCTGAAAATATGCTTCTTAATCTCTCTGAAAATTAAACAAGCTGTGTCAGACTGTGGCAACCACTGTTGAGTTTAAGAGGCCATCTTTATAGTTCTAGTGCCAAAGGAATTCAAGGTATTGGGTTAGATAGTCTAACGCTTTTGCTTTTTGTTGCAAGAAGTTGAAACCAGCGCAGGTTTTACAGAAGAGAAAAGTGGGGTGAGGTGGGTGGGTGGGGATTATGTTTGTGAGGGGAAGATCGAGGCCTGTAATAGGAGACAGCCTGCAGCGGGCCCTCAGGTGTGGACAGGTAAAGGACTGGAGTGTGGGGGGAGGAGGTAGCCCTCAGATCCCGTCTGTCTGAGGATCCTTTTGCCCTCTGTCCCTGTTTCTCTCCAGAGTCTGCTCATCCTTCCTCTTGACTCTTCCCTGGTTTCCTCTAGTTTCTCATGTGCGCATGGGCTGGCCTCGTCCCCTGCACTGTCATTTCCAGCCACCGCCACTAATCGACATCAGTTTCTAGCTCTCTCCTATCAGATTCCTGAAAGAAAAGATTCTCTTGGCCCTGTTTATGCCCAGAGAAAATGTGCAATACTCTCTTCAAAAACTGATTTGCTTTTTTTTTTTTTGATACATGTCAGAAGTACATTCAACAACTTTCCATAAAGTTCTATTCCAACCACTTTTGGGAAATGTGTGGTTTGGTCAGAGGAACCATGTTTTAAAGTCCGATTTGATTCCCAGGTCAGAAGCAAATACTATTTAACCCATTAAAAAAATGAGCTTTAACATGCTGCTTGAGTTCCCAGGAATCTCCTTTTTCTTGCTGTGTGTTTGTGCCTAGGATTCAGGCCAGGTGGGGACAAGGGAGCTCAGAGATGCTCAGCAGGGGGGCAGAGGGGCCATCAGGGAGATGGGGGATGGGCTCCAGTAGGGGTGTGGGAAAGGCCCTGTAAAGTCTGCTGTCTCTAGGGTAGCCCTTCTATTCAGTGTGGTGGGGCAGGGCAAGGTGCCAGTGAAAGTGGTCCCTTGGGAAGAGCCTCCAAGGAAGAAAGGTCAGAGACAACGAAGGTCTGTTCTGTGCCCAGGGGCCCCAGCTCCTCCTGGCAGTGGCAGTGGCCATCAGTTGAGGCCCTGTGTGACAGTCATAACAATTAGTATGGGCAGTCTTCTATAGGTCAACTGTCTCTCAGTAAAACAGCTGCCTCTAGTCCTTCAGAAAGAAGCTTCTAAGAAGGTCAGGTGGGACTCAAATAGTCACTGTAAACCAAATGTGGAAGACATTGAAGACAGCACTGATTATCAGTGTTATTCTTGACTATGAATGTTAGGATTCCCTGGGAGAGCAAGTGGGCTAGATCTGCTGGGAACCACAGGCAGGTGTGAGGAAGTGTCCCCAGGCATCCCTGGGGACCAGGCTGCTTGATGACCTGCCTCTAACACTTTACTCTCCAGGAATCTTCACTCCCCAGGAGTTTTGAAAATCATACAACTTTAACTGTGCCTTGCTTCTGAAATTATGCCTTATTTTCTCTCTATTCGTTTGTCCTGGATTAACCTGGTGATATTTGTAGAAGGAAGGTCCAGAGTCCCTTAATTTAAAAAGTAAAATAAATCCTATTTTCTCTATAGATTTTATTATAAAATAAGGGTTGCATTCCTAGAGATAAAGTCCTCCATGAAATAAAGTTGAATACTTTGATAAGGAAAGGATTAAGATGGTGACCATTCTGTGTTTCACTTATTTCTTCCCCAAATATAGCACAATTCACTATTTCCTTCTGGTAACTTGGGAAATTTCTTTTAGATTGAAGAACCCCACACTTCGCAGCCTCAGGAACTTGATATCCACCCTCCTTAGACTATTAGTAGGTGCTACCATACAGCATATATAATCACCTGAAAATTCATTCATTTATTTATTCCCCAAATACTTATTGAGGGCTCACTGTGTTTCAGACACTCTTCTAGGTGCTGGGAAACATCAGTACATAAAACAAAAAATGTCTATTTTCATAGAGCTAACACGCTGGTGGAGCGGCCCAGACCATAAACATAATAAATAGTAAATTATACGGTTCATTGTGAAATGGTAAGTGCTAAAGAACAATATAAAATAGAATATGGCAGATGTGGAGTGGGAGAAAAGCGCTGCAACTTTAGAGAGGGTGGAGACATATGCAAAAAGAATGAAAGGGTGAGGAAGCAAGCAGTGTGGTTATATGAAGGAAGAACATTCCTGGATGATGGGGTGGCCAGTGGAAAGGCCCCAAAGCCGGGGTGTGTGTGGCACGTTCAAGGCCAGCACAGGTGAGGGGAGGAAGCAGGAGAGGGAGAAGGAAGGATAGAGGGGAGCCAGCTCGGATGAGGCCCTGGAGGCTTTTATTCTGTGCAAAATGGGGAGCCATTGGAGAGTTCTGAGATGGGGAAAGGCATGATCTGACTCTTGTTTTTAAGAGATAAGACAGGCTACTGTTACTGAGAAGGAACTGGGGCATGTGGGAGGCAGGGCAAGGATGCCAACAGGGATCCAGGGAGGAAACTGTTGTACAAATCCTGGTAAGAGGTGATGGTGGCTTGCTGTGGAAGGTGGTGGGAAGTGATTGGATTCTGGATATATTCGGCCACAGCATTTTCCCATGGATTGGATGTGATTGGTTGAGTTAAACTTTGATTTATATAAAACAAATGGAGTACCTAATTGATGTGATAAGTTATAAATTCTGTATACTGAAGTTAAATCCAATAAGGTTGAGCCATATTGATGTTGATTTCCCCTCTCTCCTTATATTTGGTTGGAAAGGATATGCAGGTAACTTGAACAGAGCCTGAGTCTATATTGTACTTTATAGAAATAGGTATTTCCACTCAGGGCTTTTCAGAAAGGATTTTAAAAATATATATTTAAAAGTTGTGTGTTCTCACTTGCATAATTTTAATAGAAGGCTTGAAACTTCAGCCAAGAAGTCTTCCACCAAACATTTTTGCAATAACTTTGTTAAATGTGCAGCTGACTAATCTGCCATTAGGCAAGCCAAGTCATGCTTTGTTGACTATTAAGTTGTGAGGATATTAAAGTTAAAACTTGCTGTGGTAAACCCAGCATTAACAACCCTGATTGCTGAGATAGTATACTTGTATGGTTAGAATGTATGATGCCAGAACCTAACACAGGGTTTCAACTCTGTTGTGATGAGTTTTACTTCTTGCCCCATCTTCACACCACCCAACCAGTCTGACTTTCATCTGCCATTTACTGTCTTGGTACAGAGAAATAATATACTTGAGGATAAAGCAGTCAAACACTTCATTGGTTTCAGAGGGCTAAGGGAATAATATAATCAAGGGCCTAGCAATTGGAAGCAATTGTTTTTAAAGTGTTTCTATTACACCTATTCATTAAGACTGGATAGATTTGCCATGCGACTTATTTTTCTGTGTACCTAGCATGAAATTTGAAGAATTTAATCTCAAGTGATGAGGAGAGTTCTGTTGACTGTTTTTGGACATACTTGTTAACAATTGATTCAAGAGCCCGATCTTTCTTTGAGCATGACCCTTAGTGGTAATATGTTAAATTAGTTCACAATCAGTTGTTCCTATTATTAATGTAACCTTTGCTTTCTTTGTGACATGTGAGACATGTTTGAAAATCTTTGGGTCTGACTACATATTCCATGCTGTGGTTGATATGCCATTGTCACCAGTCACTAAATATGTAATTTGTATCTATGTGTTTTGAAAACAAGTTTAAAAAATAGATCTTAATGTGGGGAAACACAATCTGAAATAGGAAAAATTCTCTTACAAAGTTTTTCAGGTCTGTGTGGTTTCCTGGTGAATGGAAGAGTCTTAAAGAGTTGCTTGGCCAAGTAGACCATTCACTTTCTTCCTAAGGCTTGCTCTCCCAGAGTGGTTTTGCTGTGGCATGAATTTCATTCTCTTTTCCAGAATTTCGATTTTACTTTCCTACTATGCAGAAAGCCCCAAAAGGCAAAAGGGTTGGCTTTCTGCAGATTATTCCTGGAAATCCAGTTAATCTCCAGAGCCAACTCCTCAAATTTTATTGGGTTGAGATGAGTAAGCAAGGACAGTTTCCAAGAGGGAGTGTTGACACATGCTTTTTAGCATCTCACTACTGCAAATCCATAGGGAGGTTGTTAGGATTAAGGTGGCCTGGAATGCACTTGAGTGTAGACAGAAGAAAGGATTGATCAAGTAAGTGGGCTGATGTTAGAAGCCATCCTCTTTTCTAATGAGCTGTTGGAATCCTCCTATGAAAACCAGATGTTTTTGTATTGAGAAAAGCTGATGAGCTTCAGTCCCTGTCTTAGAAAGTGGCATCCAATTTACAAAGGACATCATTTAGAGATATTCAAGATTTAAATAGATACTGTTAACTTCTTGTTTAAAATATTGCAATTTCCCCTAGTATATCATATTTATAGTTATGTTGTTTATCTTCTTTTAGGAAAACAAAAGCTGTTCATTGGAATAAAAATTTCAAGTTTTATTTGTTCGTTAACTCAGTAATTGGTAGTATTCTTATATAATTGAACACTGAAGCTTTGTTCCCATGCAAGAAATTACACTAGATAATGCATGTATCTGTGATGTGCTGCATGAAGGGCTTCTGTGTTGGGTAGAAAGAAGGAATTCAGTGGTAGTTATTGTAGTACAATATGATTGAGAGGTGCTGATAATCAATGAAAGTAATAGTGCAAGTGAATGTATTATTTTAAGTAATTCATTTTTCCCTTTAATATATGCATATATACTAATAATTGAAAGCTAGTAGAAGAAAGAGTATTAGCTATATAAATGCCAGATTCTTGAGAAACAATTATATAAAAATGACGTGTATTTTTTCATCATAGAATAACTTCATAGGTTTTAAAATACCAAATTATATGCAAACAAAATAGAAAGGAAAATTGGCCTATAAATCTGCTCCCAAGGAAAACCATTCCTAACATTTTGGAATGTCCTTTTAGAATTTTCTCTCTCTTTATATGGACACATCCCTCTTTCCTGAGATCATATTACATATATTCATTTGGATTTCCTTTGTTTTCAGTTAATACATTAGATGTCTTTCCATTTTAATAAATATAGAGATATGTCTCGGTTTTTAACCATACATTTTGCTTATGTATACTTAACCCCAAATTTATTGATGGGTGTTTAGGGAATTTGCATTTGTTTAATGTTATAAATAGTTCTGAAAAAAAAAGTTCTGGGATAAATATCTTTGTGTGCTTTTCTCTTTTTTTTCCTTAGATGTAGAATTGCTAAAACAAAGGGATACACAATTAAATTTGCTACCTTTCACCAGGTGGGCCTCCTACAACATGTATGCTCCCTCCAACAGTAGTTGAGAGTCCCAGTTTCCTTATATGTCATTAGCACAGAGCATTATTCCTCATAATTTTTGTGAATCTTATTTTTTAAATTCTTTATTTTAATTTTTTTAATTTGAAAACCTTAAATACATAAGTCTTCCATAATCTTACTACCTAAAAATTGCGTGCGTGTGTGTGTGTGTGTGTGTGTGTGTGTGTGTCCATCCATAAGCATTTCTAATTATATAAGAAAAGAAGTCAGAGTGCCCTCTTGGCCCATTCAGTCTTCTGTTCCTTAAGGTGTATAGCTCCTTAGCAAACTACTCTGTTTTTTAAATACAGTGCAATCATGCCTAACATATTAGTCTACAACTTGACTGTTTCTCTTAATAGATCATGGACAAATGTTTTCCTCTTAATAGATCATGGATATATTTTGATGACCTTCTTTTGGTGACTTCATGGTATGTCCATCATGTGGGTGTTCCAGACTTTGTTCCCCTATGAAGAACATTTTGGTTGTTGGATTCAGAAATTCCAACCTCCAGGAATTTTTCCTGCAGAAAAATGCTTGCAAAATGCATAAGGCTAAATGCATACATATACAAGGATGTTCACTGTAGAATTATTCTTAATAATGAAAAATTGAAAAGAACCTCAGTGTCTCTCAAGAAGAGATCAGTTAGGGGCGCCTGGGTGGCTCAGTTGTTAAGCATCTGCCTTTGGCTCAGGTCATGATCCCAGGGTCCTGAGATCAAGCCCCGCATCAGGCTCCCTGCTCAGCGAGGAGCCTGCTTCTCCCTCTCCCACTACCCCCTGCTTGTGTTCCCTCTCTCGCTTTGTCTCTCTCTGTCAGATAAAGAAAATTTTTAAAAATCTTAAAAAAAAGTCTCATAAAAAAAAGATCAATTAAAAAATCTGATCTCATGAACTGTTATAGTTTTCAGTGTTTTAAAAAATTAGTAGATCTACTACTAATATGAAAAGTTGCCCCTGATTTATTGTGAAGTAAGAAAATAAGTTGCAGAATAATACATGTAGTATAATCACATTCATGTTTAGATGCTCCAAATAGTATATATGCATTGATAGGTATTTAATGCATTTTAAGTAATTTGACATGTTGCAGTAAATCGTTAAAAGCTGTTCTCTCTAAGGGTTGGACTTGACTGGGCAGGCGGGGAAAAGAATGGGGAGGAATAGAAAGCTTTCCCCATTTTATTTTATACATATTTTTATTGAAAATTTAATAACTAGCATATATTTTGTAACACATTTAAAAATGAAAAGTACATTTAAACTCTACAGAAACAGTGAAAAATAAAATGTTTAGGTGAGATGAAGTAGCTTCTGAGAATCTACCTACTTAACAGTTTATGTCTCCATGAAAACACAGGTAAGTAGAAAGTGGTATTTCTTATAGATACACAATATTTCATTTACAATGTGGTAAAAGAGTAAGAAGAAGAAAAGAGGAAGAGCGAGTAAACCCTAAGGTCAGATGGGAGTTAGTTGGAAGCAGAAGTGATTGCCATTGATCCTGTTTCTAGAGGAACACAGGAGAACTCAAATTCCTCTTCTTCAGGAGAGCTCTCCATTCATCTAAGAGCAGCTGTGTGGGGCATAACTCTTCTGTTTTCTAGACAAAATACTCCCCGTTCCTCCCAATAAGATCCTTTGCCATACTGATCATTCTGTTGTCTTTATTCCAATTTGTCCGTGCCCATCTTGAAATGTGCAACCAAAATGAAATACTGCTACCTTCTAACGTCTAGTCTTATCAGTGTGGGATAGTCAGATGAATCCTTTCCTGGGCAGGAGACACTTTATTTTTTCTTAATCTAGACTAACATTATTCCTAAACCTTAGCCTTGTATTTCCTCCTAGAAATTACTAGTCAACAGTCTTGCTGTTTTTCTTCATTATTTGTCACTTGGGGCTTCTAGATTGTGTTTGTTTTCTGGCTGTCTTCCGTGTTGAAGCCTTTGCCTCCTTTTGAGCTGTAGCATAGAGTGCTTCTTCTGATACCCTCAACATTTCTATTATCAAAGCTATCCAGCTCATAGGAGTCACATAATTCATTGATATCTGCTTCTAGGAAGGAAGCTAACTTGGCCCAGGCCATGTAGATCATCAGAAGACTTTTCCTTTTGTCACCAGGGCATTGTGCAAACTGGGGAAAAAATAAATAAGAGTGTCCTCTTTGGACAGATGAAGTACAAAAATTCCTCTCCAGGTGGAAGAATGAGAAACGTGTCTCTCTTCCATGGGTGACAAAGCCAGGGGACGTGCCTTGAGTGGGGACTGGATTGAGCCCCATCTTACCAGTATGCAGGATATAAGAATGCAATTGCTTGTGACAGCCTGGCTTGCCACATCACCCGTGTTTCAAAAAAAAAAAAAAAGATTCATAGACTTTATGGAAGTTGCTTTACAAGCACCAGAAATTTCCCAGTTTCTGGTCTCAGGGTTCTTGTGAATATACTTTCCACACCAGTTACTCCTGGCTTAGTTCTTTTTTATTTTTTTTTTAATTAACAGTACTATTGAAGTATAATCTACATACCATAATATACATCTCATAAAAATCAGTTCAATGATTTTTAATAAATTTATAGCATCATACAGATATCATTACAGTGTAGTTCTAGAACATTTCCCCCACCATAGAAAGTTCTCTGGCGGGCACTTGCTATCAGTTCTTGCTCCCACCCCCAGCCCCAGGCAATCACTGGTCTGTTTTCTGTCTTTATAGATTTGCCTTTTCTGGAAATCTCATATAAATGGAACCATATCTTCCTTTAGCTGCTTTGTTCCACTAATCTAATAGGGGTGCAAATTTAATCAAGGTTCATAGATTCCTTTTGCTGTGTTCTTCTGCTAATCTGCTAACGGTGCAACACCTGGATATCAGCCCTATCCCCTTCTACTGCTACTACTAACCTTACTCATCCCTTTCTTTCCATTCTGACTCAACATTCAAACATGCTCTATTACCTTTCATCTTAGAACATTTTCCCTTGTCCAGCATCTCTCCAGCCACCATCCTATCTCTCTGGGCCATTTCAGGCCCAGTTTCTCAAGATTTGACTTCATGTACTCTCCCCACTCTCTACTTTCCTGTGAACTCTTCTTTTAAAAAATCTTTTAAATGTTACTATCTGATACGGATAAAAGAATGTTAAAAAGAACATGTAATCTCTATATGTAAACTCTAAAGCTTAGTAATGTAATGAAGGTCACCTGTCACCCACTCCTTCCACCAAACTACTTACTCATCACTATATTTTTTTGTCCTCTTTGGTCCATTTCTAATTCCTTTTAATTCCACTTTTAATATAAGGAGTTTGGGCTAAATAGTCTTTGAAATCCATTACATTGCTAGAATTCCCTCATTACTGTGGAGAGATTAATTTTTTGTTTAAGAGGTATTATGGAAGATTTATAGCTTACACTGTTGAATATTACTGTATTTTTTTATGAAGTCTTGGCTAAAAGCATGACATATAATTATACCACAATTTCTATAGGAAATTTATTCTACTTTGTATTAATTTGCTTTAGAATGCTGGATTTTTTTCCCCTAAAATTCTGAAACTAAAAGCTGAGCTTCCTGTAATGTTCTCCACTACTCCTGTCTTGGGATTGAATTCATTTAACCAGTACAGTTGGCCCCAAGGGAGGAATAGATGTCAATTATTGCTACAACTTAATACTAATGACTACTTAAATATTTAATTAATGCAATTCTTGACACTTAGGGGGAAACTATTTATGATTGTCAAAACCAGGCCTTTGTTTTCATCTTCTATGCCTGGTGTTTAGCGTATCCCTGTTGTAACATGGGTTTGGAATGAGGTGCTATGGAAGTGAAAAATCACCTCCCTCTCCTACCTCCAGGCAGAAAAGGTTACATAGAAAGTGACTCCTGATGGATGTTTGAAATATTAGTAATTACATTTGTAGATTTTCCAAGCTACATTTTTTTTATTGAACATTCATTGCATTTTTTGAAGTGTGAAATATTTTTTTATATTTTTCTATTGTGTATTGATGTCATTAAAACAGCTCTTAAAAGCACTCATTTTAAGAAATATGGTAACTTTTTAATGAGTTGCAAGAAGACCAAAAGTGGCTGATCATTTTCCTGGGGCTAGGTCTAACAGGAACCCCACGGGAAGAAGATCATTTTGTCCTCACAAGTACAGGCCAAGGAGAGAAGAGAGCTCAGTTTAGAGCTCAATGTTCATTTGAAAGAGACATTCCAGCCAAGTGGACTCCAAGGCACACGTTCATCACTGGGTTCTGGGAATTCTCATATGTGAGCGGGTCCTGTGACTCTAACATGCATGCCTCAGAGTTTCCGTTTAGTCTGAAAATTTCTGGTCTTTAGTATCATATGTTGCCAGTATGCTATTATTGAACACACATATTCTCATTTTATTCTAAAAATGCCTTATGTTTGTGGCTTTAGCATCTGTAATTCTAAATCTATTTGATCAATTTTTTTGTGCTTTTCCTCCTACCTAAAATTAAAAAGAAGGAAACAAGCATATCCTCTATTTAGTGGGTAAGTGAAGATTTTTGATTTTACAGACTAAGTCCACGAAAGGGGTGAACTGTTGAATGGGCCTGGGACATGCCTCATAGGTGTGTGTATTTTGAAACACAATCCACTGAGCAGTGGAGTACTGATCACTTTTCTTTTCTTTTTCACTTTTCTTTTTTTGAGATTTTATTTGAGAGAGAGATAGGAGAGAGAGCACGAGCATGGTAGGAGCAGAGGGAGAGGGATAAGCAGACTCCCTGCTGAGCAAGGAGCCCAATGTGGGGCTTAATCGCAGGACCCTAGGATCATGACCTGGGCCAAAGGCAGATACTTATCCGACTGAGCCACCCAGGCGCCCCCTCTGGCTCTTCTTTGTACACTCATGACTTTAACAAGTTCATTCCAAACCTCACTTAAAATACCAACCACCTTTACAAAAATCTTTCTTTAACTTCAGTCTTTGTTTTTAGTCATCACAAATTCTGAAACCAGAGTCAAGGCCCTGAGGCTTAATTTTATATTTGCCTTAAACCTTAAGCACTGTTGTATTTAGTCAAAAATGATAAGAAAAATTAATGACTTTTTTATCATCATACTAATAAGGGATTTCATTAAGATCTTAACTTCTGTAGATAAAAGATAAAAAACAGTTCTTCATGAACTGAAGAGTATGGTTAAGATCATTATTCATAGTCAAAGATAAGGCTCATTTTATGTTTATAGTACTCTTCTATTCAACATAATTAGTGTGAAATATTTAAGAATTTATTTACTTAATTGAGTTTCTCAGTTGTAGAAGAGAAATCAGTGATGTATTAAATTTTTAGATTTGTTTTAGAAGCATTATGCTTTCAAGTCTTCAAAGTTTTTGTATGCCTGAAAGGTTCTTCTTATGTTTGTGATGCTGCTTGTTTGCATTATGACAGATGATGCATCAAATGTCTATTACTTTGTAATGTCAGTTATCTTATTTTTATGTTACATTTTTTTCATTTAAACTATAAAATTTTAACATGAACAAGGAGGTCTCCAATCTGTGTTCTTTTCCAGGGTCATCTGCATATAGTTATGCAAAGCTGATGTTCTGGGCGAATAAGAATTTTTGTGTTTCATTTCACAGGTGGGGAGCATTAAGCGGGAAATGACCTTCACATTTCAACCAGAGGACTTAAAACGTGACTCTAGTAAAAAAATGTCTCATCAACACTTGTTTCCCTTGGCCATGGAGGAAGATGTGAAAACAGCAGACACCAAAAAAGCCAACCGAGCCCTTGACCATGAAAAAGAAAACACTCGCTCCATCTGTCTCCTTGAGCAAAAACGGAAAGTTGTTTCTTCCAATATTGATGTTCCTCCAGCAAGGTAAGGGAACATTAGACTTTCTGTGCGTCTGCCCTAGGAAGTCAGTGGAGAGCATCTACAACCTCCACCACCATATCTCTCTAAAGTATATAGACTTAGAAAGGGTTTTTTGCCAAGAGTATTTCTCTGTTGCTTGTGTGAAATAGAGCAGGTAGGCCTGCTCCTTGGAACTGACTTTGAGGCTGCTCTGGTTGGAAATATTGTAGCTCTAGGAAAGAATGTTTTATTAAATTTTGGAAAATGAATAATAAAGAGCAAAAGAATAAATGTAAAAAAAACCTAGCCACTTAAAGCAGGGATACTCAGATTTGGGGCAGAGGTTGGAGAGCTATGGCAGTAGGCCAGATTCAGGCCCTGGCAAGTTTTTGTATAGACTGTGAGGTAAGAGTGGTTTTACATTTTTAAAGGGTTAAAAAAAATGAAGAACATGTAACAAAGATCATAGGTGGCCTGCAAAGCCTAAAATATTTATATATGACTCATTACAGGAAAAGTTTGGTGATCCCTGGTTTATATCATGGTAATTCTTTTAAGACAGATCTACCTTAGAACCGGGCCAAGAGGGTTTATGGAAATATCAAAAGGCTTTTATCACATTATAATTTTACTTAAACTACATCCAATAGCATTAAATCAGAGGACAATATTATGGCAGAATGACAATGGAATAGAAGTAGAATGGAACATACTAGACCTTTTACTTATTTTCTTGCTTGTCATTTATTTCACCTAGAAAGTAAGTTCCATGTTGGCCAGGATTTTAGTCCATCTTGTTCATGCTGTATCCGTAGCTCTAGAATAATGCTTAATTATGTGCTAGGAGCTCCATAAATATTTGTTGGATGAAGAAAAGAAAGAAAAGGCTATAGCATGAAAGCTTGCTTATTTTTAGTATGTATAATATATTTTGTTACCAAAGCCATTTATGATGAAATTTCGTAAACAGCTTTTTGAGATGTACTCTATTTGTTTGAATGGCTTCAGACAGCTAACTAGGAAAATAGTATCCTTGGGAAAGGAATAAATGTTTCTTTTCTACCTACTCACTTTTTATAATTAGAATTTCATTGCTTACTATATTAAATAAAAAATATCTCTTCTAGAAAATTACATATCTTTCTATTCTGCTACCAAATTTGTTATACTTTCTAAAATTATAGGTCTCCTTGTTTTTCTTAACCTTCAGTTGAAAATTTTCATATATTCATTACTTCTGTTTAACTGCTTAGAATTATTTGCTTTTCTAATTTTTTCATATAAAGCACATGTTAAATTCTTTAGGATTAGTTCCTTTAACTGGGGACTCATCATGAAATGTTTTATCATACCCTAAAACTGGTAGGTACTTCAATTCATATCTGTTATTTGGTTGACTCATAGGAAAAGTGATGTTAATTTGAAATGTGAAGAGCTATGGTTTTATTTTCTTCCTAAGGTTGTAGTGCAAAAATTAGACTTCCCGATGTCAGATACTTCAGTGACAACTTGCAGTTCGACAGGATTTACTCTACCTAAAATTTCCACTGGAGCATTTTATATGTTAAAAGACCTGGAATTAATCATTTTAAATTACTGTAGATTGTTTTAGATATATCTTTTGTCTTTAATCTCACCCCACTTGCAATAGGTTCTGGGGGAAAATAATGAAAAGGAAAGGAAGAAAAATGTTTTCTGCTTTTTCTGCCTCTGGTATGTGGAATATTTTTTCCACTTTCTCCAGTTCACTAAGTGTACTTAAAAGTTATGAGTCAAGTCAGTGTTATTGTAGTGTTCTTAAAGAGTATAGGGAAGTTAATTAGATTTTAAATCCATTAATGTACAGCAAAAATTCCTCAATGACAAGGTATAATTTAGACGTATTCATCTATTATGGGAAATACTAGTTAAAGCTTCATTGTTTGAGATTTCCACTGATACACTTGTTTTCATTGCTATAGTAAGAATTTAATCATCACAAATATGCCAACAGTTGGTGAAATAAATTGCTCTTCTTCTTAATGACAATGAAGGAATCAGAAATTGTGGGGTCTAATTATCTAACTCTCAATTCTTTTAGTTCTATTTCCATTTGCTGTCATGGAAATATTTTGTAAATGTCAACTTTCCACTATCATCTAAGTGGATCAATATTTTGTTTTAAAGAAACTCCTTTACCTGACATGGTAGGAAGATACAGGACTTTTTGTTCTGGAGAAACATAATTCTGTCTGTCGGCAGTGTATGAATAATGAAGTTTGAATATGTCTACAGTAGGGTGAAGTTTATTGGTAGAAAGAAATCTATATCTTATATAGTATACATAGCATATATATATATATATATAAAATCTATGGCTCTAGCCACATGACTATTGCAACTTACTCTCCTAAATCCAGATGTTATGTATTGGACAGTTCTTAGAAAGGCAAGATAACCATTTTTGACCAAAAGAGTATCACTGTTAGAGTTTCTCAACAGTTTAAAATAAATTCTTTATAATCTTTCTCACTTTATCTTTTGCTTATTCCCACTATAGTTAAGATTTTTGTTGATGTTTGCTTTCTATATTTTGTAAAATGGAACTTGAAGTTTATTTTCTATGGTTTATATAATGAAGATAATAGATATATTTTATGTTTTTTCATATCCATAGAAGGGTCTAGGAACTATTGTCCCCATCTTTATACTTCACTGTGATTGAGCATTTCCTGCTTCCATTCAGTAGATTATTTATTGAGTACTTGCTACGAATCCAGTACTCAGTAAAAAAAATGAATGAAATGGGATGCCAACCCTCTAGGAGCTTATAGTTAAATCATAGAAACAGACACCTAAGTAGCTAATTTCAAGTAACAGTTCCTAACTTGCTCCCTTCTTATTAGAACTGGATGAATTTGTACATAAAGAAGAATCTCTTAATATTAGGAAAGCTATTAATTTGATACAACTATTCAAAAGCCTAATTTTTTTTGTTAGTCTCCTTTTCAAGGTGGGGGTGAATGGAATGGAGAAGGAGGAACTCGGTATCTGAGATCTACTTTACAAAATCCCTGTTTGTTTACCCATTTTCTGAGGACCCATTTAAAAGTTGCTAGTTTCAGGGAAATATAATATTAAATAAGTTATTAATCCCGATGTGTCAGGCTGGGTCTTCCGAGAAGCAAATGCCAAGGCAGGATTAAATGCAAGCATTTTATTGGGACAAATACCTGTGGAAGAAAAGGGGTGGGGCAAGGGGCAGGGAAGGAGGGAGATGCAAGTGAGACTGTGGTGCAGGTCTGAACCCAGTGAGGGAGAGAGCCAGGGAAGGTTGGGTGGAAGTGTCCTAGACTGCCTGGCAAAGCCATCAGGAGTCCTGCGTTATATAAATGCAGTAGAGTCCACTTACCTGTGGGATGTTGCTTGATCAATTTTAGGAAGGAAAAGTCTTTTCTTTTGGAGGGGGTCATAAAGATGGGGGTGAGTGCGTGCATTATAGAGTTGAGGTACTCAGAGTATTCCAAGTTCTTCAATGGAGAAAACTAAGCAGAGAGAGCAAGAGTGTGTGTGTGAGAGAGGGGCACCTGGGTGGCTCAGTCACTTAAGTATATGCCTTTGGCTCAGGACATGATCCCAGGGTTCTGGGATCTAGCCCCGCATCAGGCTCCCTACTCATGGGGGAGCCTGCTTCTTCCTCTCCCTCTGCCGCTCCCCCTGCTTGTGCTCTCTCTCTGTGTCTGTCAAATAAATAAATAAAAATCTTTAATTAAAACAAATGTGTGAGAGTGCATGTGAATGAATAGTGTTTCTTTGAACTAAAGATTTATCATTAACAGAAAAAAATTCTTTGCAACTTGAAGGATTATTGGGGAGCAATAGTTTGGGGTCGGGGGTTACCAGGAGTGTCAGTGCTAACTGGGGACAACAGTCTCTAAAGGAATCATCTCTCTCTGAAGTTTTTATCACTTATTCACTTAGTAATGCCTGGTTATAAAAGACAACAGCCCCCTCCAAAAGAGATTGTGAATGGAGAGAGAGGAGTTACTAATTATAGATATGTCATCTTAAGTATTTTTTGGTATCTAGGGAAAAAAACTAGCTGTCTTGATTTCTATGGAAAGTTGAGAAAAATTAACTTTAAGAGCATAAAGAGAAAGGGGTGTGAGCTCTTGAAGAGTCCATCCAGAAAGGAATTCCAATTCTGTAGTTTGGCTCAAGAAATGAATAAGAGGCCAAAGGTCAGTAAGTAAGACAAATGCCAGTCAGAGGTTTTTTGTGGGCAGAGCTCAGTGATTCATTAGCCAAGACAGTGATTTTAGCCTGATTCAACAAAGATGATGAACCTGGGTGCAGATAATAAATGAACCATGCCCAGATTAGTGGTGGAAATCTGGAGAGAAAGAAAGAAAGAGTTGAAATCCAGAATAGGGAACTTACAGATTAGCCAGGGATGTGAGGCATAAAAGTAGTTGGAAGGAATTTTTCCGTTCTTGGAATGTGTGCCAAGCTGTTGGAGTAACATGAGACTTCTGGTGAATTGGCTTGCTTGAATGTAGTTGCTAACACCAAATTCTTTCATAGTGCAAGAAGAGTTTGAGTGTTTGAACTGACCCAGAGGGTAACTAGGCATGGTGGTAAAATCTGTGAGTCTCAGAAAAGAGAACATGAAGGACGTGTTGGAGGAGAAACTTCCACCCATGTTAATTCTGCCTGTTGTGGAGAGTTGCTTGGGGTGCCCCTGGCTGACTCCCTTACACGGTTCATGAGGACCGCTCTCATATTTCTATATATTTTAAAGATTGTATGTAGTATTTCTTGGCATGTATTAATTGAAATCTGCTGCTTTTAAAGTAAACAGTTTTGTAAAATCTGATTTTATAGTAAACAAGGTAGACATTTACCAAAAGAGAAACAAGGAGAAACAAGTACAGGACACTCGTGTCAGAACTAAGAAATTGTAAGAGTTGTAAATTGTGAGAGAGTATAAATGATGGTAATAAAAATAAAGGTTTTTGGTCTGTGTGTGCCAGATATCTGGAGCGGGCATGGATTAAATCGTGTCCCCCAAAAGATATGACAAAATCCTAATCCCCCAGTACCTGTGAATGAGACCTTATTTGGAAATAAGCTCTTTGCAGATATAATCAAATTAAGATGAGGTCGTTAGGGTGGGCTGTAAACTAGTATGACTTGTATCCATAGAAGAAAAAAGGAGAGGAGACAAAAGACACACAGGGAGAATGCCAATGGAGGCAGAGGTTGGATTGATTTGTCTACAGACCAGGGAACACCAGGGATTTGCAGCAATACCAGAAGCTAAGAAAAAGGCATGGAATAATTCTCCCCCCAGAGAAAGTGCTACGGTCTGAATGTGTCTGAACGTGTCCCCTCCCAGTTTCATTCGTTGAAACCTAATGCCCAAAGTGATGGCATTAGGAGGTAAAGACTTTGCCTGCTGATTAGGTCATGAGGGTGGAGCCATCATGGATGGGATTAGTGCCCTTATAAAGGAGGCTCAGAGAGCGCCCTTGCCCTTTCTACCAAGTAAGGATACAAGAAGTATGCAGCCCAGAAGACAACCCTCAGCCAATCATGGGGCACCCTGATCTCAGACTCCCGGGCTCCAGAACAGTGAGAAATAAATTTCTGTTGTTTGTAAGCTACCTGGTCTATGGTATTTTGTTATAGCAGCACAAAAGGACTAAGAAAATATGACTCCCTGACATCTTGATTTCATCTTCTAGCCTCCAAAATTGTGAGACAATAAAATTCTGTTGTTCTAAGCCACCCAGTTTGTGGTGATTTGTTACAGCTGCTCTAGGAAAATTAATATAGGTTGCTTGTGCTGATGAATACATCTATGTCTTGCCTCATAAATTTACTTTGAGTAGAATAATCATTCATGTTCATTAATTAAGACTTATACTTAATAACATAATTAGTTATCTATGCCTCTCAGAGAGAGACACTATCATTGCATTTTCTATTATTTCTTATTATAAAGGAAACCCTTACTCAATCTTTTCATAATAGCATTTTCATTAGAACAGTAACTTACAGTAACTTACCTCATCTAATAAACTATTAGGTAGAATTTTGCTTTTCCTATAACTATTCAATTTGTGGATATTTGTTCAGTTTATCTCTAAATCAAGTTTATTGAGGTCTAATTCACGTAGGAAAATGCACCCACTTAAATATACACTTTAATGAGTTGTAACAAATATATCTACCCATATAATTAATGCCATAATCAAGATACAGAAAATGTTCATCCTCCCAAAAAAGTTTCATTGTGCCCCTTCCCAGTCAGCCTGTCCTCTGACCTTCAGCACTAGGCAGCCAATATTCTATGGATTAGTTTTGTCTTCTCTAGAATTCATGTAAATGGAAACATACACGATGTATTTTCAGGAATCTTCATTCACTCAGCATGATTTTTTTTTAAGATTTACTGTATTTTTCTTTTGTATTTGTCAGTAGTGTGTTACTTTCTATTGCCAAAGAGTATTCCATTGTGTGATTATATGATAATCTGATTATCCATTCACCTCTGATGGACATTTGAGTTGTGTCCAGTTTAGGTTTATTAGGAATAAAATTGCTGTGAATATCCGGGTATGCTTTTGAGTGGAATATGTTTTCATTTTTAAATACCTAAGAGTTGAATTAATGGGTCATATGGCCATTGTATATTAACCTTTAAAAAAAAAAAACGCCAAACTTTTTCAAAGTAGTTGTACCATTTTACATTCCCACCAGTAATGTATGAGAGCTGCAGTGGCTTTATGTATTCACCAACACGTGGTATTGTCAGTATGCTTAAATTTTTTATGAAAGTAAGAAAGTACTCTTCCTAATTTGCTGAGAGTTTTTCTCTTCAATAGATGTTGAATATAGTAACAAAAATTTTTGCATCAATTTACATGAGCATACTTTTAGAAATTATTATATGTTGAATTATATTGATTGGTCTTTGACATTGAGTGAACTTTACACCACCCCCTTACATACTGAAGGATCCGTTTTTGCTAAAATTCAGTTAAGATTCATTTATTTCCATCCATTGCCCTGTCACTTTATTTACTTGGATCTCTTTGTCTGATTTTAATGTAAGTTTAATGATAGCCTCATAAAATGTCTTAGAATGTGTTCCCTCCTTCTCCCTTTCTTCTAGGTTTGTTGTAGATCTGGTATAATTTTGCCTTAAAAGATAGGTCCACCAGTGAAGCCATCTTGACCTGGGGTTTTCTTTATGGAAGTGTTTTTAATTACAGATTCAATTTTTTTTTCTTTTTTTTTTTATTCTTATGTTAATCCCCATACATTAACAGATTCAATTTTTAAAATTGATATAATGCTATTTAGATTTTATGTTTCTTTTTGAGTCAGTTTTGTAATTGTATCTCTCAATAAATTTACCCATTACACTAATTTAGGTGTCAAATTTATTAACATATAATTGTTTATAACATTGCCTTATTTTTTCTAATATCTGTAGATTCTATGGTAATCTTCCCTCTCTCATTTCTGATATTGGTCACTGTATTGTCTTCCTTTTTTTAACCAACTAACCAGCAGTTTATCAATTTTGTGGCTCTTCTCAAAGAGCAACCTTTGTATATATTGGTTTTCTCTGTTGTTTGCCCATTTTCTATTCCATTGATTTCTTTCTTCATCCTTGTTATTTTCTTCTTTCTGCTTATTTTGACTTTAAGTTCCCTGTTTTGTTAGCTTCTTAAAGTAGAATTATAATCATTAATTGAAGATCTTTCTTCTTTTCTATCATTAACATTTAATACTTTTCTATTTTTAGCAATAATAACTCCTTTTTTTTGTTTTAAGGATTTTTTTTTTTTTATTTGTCAGAGAGAGAGAACACAAGCGGGGGAGCAGCAGGCAGAGGGAGAAGCAGGCTCACTGCTGAGCAAGGAGCCCAATGCAGGACTCGATCCCAGGACCTGCAGGACTCAATCCCAGGATCCTGAGATCATGACCTGAGCCAAAGGCAGACGCTTAACCGCTAAGCCACCCAGGCATCCCAATAATAACTCCTTCTAGGCAATTCTTTATGTGTACCTTCCAAATTTTGTTTGGTTGTTTCTTCTTAAAATTAGATGAATAGAATTAACTTTCATTGTAAAAAGTAAGAAGCATAATACATTTTTCTTCTTATTGTTAATAATTGAGAAAACAATCCAGAAAACAGAAATACATAGCATATTCTTGAAATAAGATACTTAACTCATTGCATTCATTATACTTAAACTGACATGTTTAGAATTTTTTGCCACCTTAATTTTTCTTTTTTTAAAACATGCTTTACTACTTTTTGTCTTTCATAATGTTATTCAAGAATTCTGTATAGTTACTGATTTTTCTTGTCTACTTGTGACTACTGGTTCTGTATGTTACTGATTTTTTTTTTTTTTGGTCTGCCTCTTTACTGATTTTGTCTACTTCTTTATCTTTTCAGTTTATCAGAATTTGTTTTATGAATTTTAGAATTGGTATGTATTCTTGATGAATTGACCTCTTTATTATTATGAAATGTTTCTTTTTTAACATTTTTTATTTAAATTCAATTAATTAACAAATAATGTATTATTGGTTTCAGAAGTACAGGCCTGTGATTCATTAGTCTTATATAATACTCAGTGCTCATTACATCCATGTGCCCTCCTTAATGTCCATCACCCAGTTACCCTATCCCTCCACCCCCCTCCCCTCCAACAACCCTCAGTTTGTTTCCTATGATTTTTCATTTTTGATGGCTGTGTAATATTCCATTATATATATATACCATTTCTTCTTTATCCATTCATCTGTTGATTGACATCTGGGCTCTTTCCCTGGTTTAGCTATTGCGGACACTGCTGCTATAAACATTGGGGTTCATGTGCCCCTTCGGATCACTACATTTGTATCTTTGGGGTAAATACCCAGTAGTGCAATTGCTGGGTCACAGGGTAGCTCTGTTTTCAACTTTTTGAGGAACCTTCATACTGTTTTCCAGAGTGGCTGCACCAGCTTGCATTCCCACCAACAGTGTAGGAGCATTCCCCTTTCTCCGCATCCTCGCCAACATCTGTCATTCCCTGACTTGTTAATTTTAGCCATTCTGACCAGTGTAAGGTGGTATCTCATTGAGGTTTTGATTTGTATTTCCCTGATGCCGAGTGATATGGAGCACTTTTTCATGTGTCTGTTAGCCATCTGTATGTCTTCTTTGGAGAAATGTCTGTTCATGTCTTCTGCCCATTTCTTGACTGGATTATTTGTTCTTTGGGTGTTGAGGTTTTCTATTTCTTCCTGGTTCAGTTTTGGTAGTTTATACGTCTCTAGGAATGCATCCATTTCTTCCAGTTCTTTGATAAGTTCTTTATAGATTTTGGATACTAGCCCTTTATCTGATATATCATTTGCAAATATCTTCTCCCATTCTGTAGGTTGTCTTTTGGTTTTGTCAACTGTTTCCTTTGCTGTGCAAAAGCTTTTTATCTTGATGAAGTCCCAGTAGTTCCTTTTTGCCCTTGTTTCCCTTGCCTTTGGAGACGTGTCTAGCAAGACATTGCTGTGGCCTAGGTCAAAGAGGTTGCTGCCTGTGTTCTCCTGCAGGATTTTGATGGATTCTTGTCTCACATTTAGGTCTTTCATCCATTTTGAGTTCTATTTTTGTGTATGGTGTAAGGGAATGGTCAATTTCATTCTTCTGCATGTGGGTGTCCAATTCTCCCAATACCATTTGTTGAAGAGACTGTCTTTTTTCCATTGGACATTCTTTCCTGCTTTGTCAAAGATTAGTTGACCATAGAGTGGAGGGTCCATTTCTGGGCTCTCTATTCTGTTCCATTGATGTATTTGTCTGTTTTTGTGCCAGTACCATAGTGTCTTGATGATGACAGCTTTGTAATAGAGCTGGAAGTCCGGAGTTGTGATGCCACCAGTTTTGCTTTTCTTTTTCAACATTCCTTTGGCTATTTGGGGTTTTTTCTGGTTCCATACAAATTTTAGGATTATTTGTTCCAGTTCTGTGAAAAAAGTTGATGGCATTTTGATGGAGATTGCATTGAATGTGTAGATTGCTCTAGGTAGCATAGACATTTTAACAATATCTGTTCTTCCAATCCATTAGCATGGAAGGTTTTTCTATTTCTTTGTGTCTTCCTCAATTTGTATCATGAGTCTTCTATCGTTTTCTGAGTACAGATCCATTGCCTTTTTGGTTAGGTTTATTCCTAGGTATCTTATGGTTTTGGGTGCAATTGTAAATGGGATCAAGTCCCTAATTTCTCTTTTTTCTGTCTCATTGTTTGTGTATAGGAAAACAACTGATTTCTGTACATTGATTTTATATCCTGCCACTTTGCTAAATTTCTGTATGAGTTCTAGCAATTTTGGGGTGCAGTCTTTTGGGTTTTCCACATAGAGTATCATGTCATCTGCAAAGAGTGAGAGTTTGGCTTCTTTGTTGCCAATTCATATGCCTTTTATTTCCTTTTGTTGTCTGATTACTGAGGTTAGGCCTTCCAGTACTATGTTGAACAACAGTGGCGAGAGTGGACATCCCTGTTGTATTCCCAACCTTAAGGGAAAAGCTCTCAGTTTTTCCCCATTGAGAATGATATTTGCTGTGGGCTTTTCATACATGGCTTTTATGATATTGAGGCATGTTCCTTTATCCCTACACTGTGAAGAGTTTTAATCAAGAAAGAATGCTGTACTTAGTCAAATGCTTTTTCTGCATCTTTTGAGAGGATCATATGGTTCTCGTCCTTTTATTTATTTAGGTAGTGTATCCCACTGATTGATTTGCAGATGTTGCACCACTCTTGAAGCCCAGGAATAAATCCCACTTGGTCATGGTGAATAATCCTTTTAATGTACTGTTGGATCCTATTGGCTAGTATTTTGGTGAGAATTTTTGCATCCATGTTCATCAGGGATATTGGTCTGTAATTCTCCTTTTTGGTGGGGTCTTTGTCTGGTTTTGGGATCAAGGTAACACTGGCCTCATAAAAGATTTTGGAAGTTTTCCTTCCATTGATATTTTTTGAAATAGTTCAGAAGAATAGGTATTAATTCTTCTTTGGTAGAATTCCCCTGGGAAGCCATCTGGCCCTGGGCTCTTGTTTGTTGGGAGATTTTTGATGACTGCTTCAATATCCTTGCTGGTTATGGGTTTGTTCAGGTTTTCTATTTCTTCCTGGTTCAGTTTTGGTAGTTTATATGTCTCTAGGGATGCATCCATTTCTTCCAGATTGCCTAATTTGTTGGTGTATAGTTGCTCA
>NC_138372.1:122816226-122893704 GCF_054177405.1 Leptonychotes weddellii | reverse complement strand
ATCATTTGTATTTCTTCGGTGTTGGTTGTGATGTCTCCTCTTTCATTCATGATTTTATTTATTTGGATCCTTTCTCTTTTCTTTTTGATAAGTCTGGCCAGGGGTTTATCAATCTTATTAATTCTTCTAAAGAATCAGCTCCAAGTTTCGTTGATCCGTTCTACTGTTCTTTTGGTTTCTATTTCATTGATTTCTGCTCTAATCTTTATTATTTCTCTTCTCCTGCTGGGCTTAGGCTTTATTTGCTGTTCTTTCTGCAGTTCCTTTAGGTGTAAGGTTGGGTTGTGTATTTGAGACCTTTCTTGTTTCTTGAGAAAGGCTTGTATTGCTATATACTTTCCTCTTAGGACTGCCTTTGCTGCATCCCAAAGGTTTTGAATAGTAGTGTTTTCCATTTTCATTTGTTTCCATGAATTTTTAAAATTCTTCTTTAATTTCCTGCTTGATGCTTTTTAGCCTCCGTGTATTGGAGTTCTTTCCAAATTTCCTCTCGTGATTGAGTTCCAGTTTCAAAGCATTGTGGTCCAAAAATATGCAGGGAATGATCCTAATCTTTTGGTACCTGTTGAGACCTGATTTGTGACCCAGGATGTGATCTATTCTGGAGAATGTTCCATGTGAACTTGAGAAGGATGTGTATTCTGTTGCTTTAGGATGGAATGTTCTGAATATATCTATTAAGTCCATCTGGTCTGGTGTGTCATTCAAAGCTCTTATTTCCTTGTTGATCTTCTGCTTAGATGATCTTTCCATTGCAGTGAGGGGCTTGTTAAAGTCCCCTACTATTATTGTATTATTATCAATGTGTTTCTTTAATTTTGTTATTAATTGGCTGCTCCCATGTTAGGAGCAAACTATTTACAATTGTTAGATCTTCTTGTTGGATAGACCCTTTAAGTAGGATATAGTGTCCTTCCTCATCTCTTATTACAGTCTTTGGTTTAAAATCTAATTTGTCTGATATAAGGATTGCCACTCCAGCTTTCTTTTGATGTCCATTAGCATGGTAAATGGTTTTCCACCCCCTCACTTTCAATCTGGAGGTGTCTTTGGGTCTAAAATGAGTCTCCTGTAGACAGCATATCTATGGGTCTTGCTTTTTTATCCAATCTGATGCCCTGTGTCTTTTGATTGGGGTATTTAGCTCATTTACATTCAGAGTAACTATTGAAAGATATAAATTTAGTGCCATTATATTACCTGTAAAGTGACTGTTTCTGTATATTGTCTGTGTTCCTTTCTGATCTATGTTACTTTTGGGCTCTGTCTTTGCTTAGAGGATCCCTTTTAATATTTCTTTTAGGGTGGATGTGGTGATCACAAATTCTTTTAGTTTCTGTTTGTCCTGGAAGTTTTTTATCACTCCTTCTATTTTAAATGACATCCTAGCTGGATAAAGTATTCTTGGCTGCATATTTTTCTCATTTAGCACCCTGAATATATCATGCCAGTCCTTTCTGGCCTGCCAGGTCTCTGTGGATAGGTCTGCTGCCAATCTAATGTTTCTACCCTTGTAGGTTACAGACCTCTTGTCCCGAGCTGCTTTCAGGATTTTCTCTTTGTCTCTGAGATTTGCAAGTTTCACTATTACCTGTCGGGTTGTTGACCTATTTTTATGGATTTTGAGGGAGGTTCTCTGTGCCTCCTGGATTTTATGCCTGTTTCCTTCCCCAGATTGGGGAAGTTTTCCACTATAATATGCTCCAATATACCTTCTGCTCCTCTCTCTCTTTCCTCTTCTTCTGGGATCCCAATTATTCTAGTATTGTTTCCCTTTAAGGTATCACTTATCTCTCAAATTCTCCCCTTGTGATCCAGTAGTTGTTTATCTCTTTTTCTCAGCTTCTTTATTCCCCATCATTTGGTCTTCTGTATCACTAATTCTCTCTTCTGCCTCATTATCCAAGCAATAGAGCCTCCATTTTTTTATTGCATTCTATTAATAGTCTTCTTGATTTCAACATGGTTAGATTTTAATTCTTTTATTTCTCCAGAAAGGGATTCTCTAGTGTCTTCTATGCTTTTTTTCAAGCCCAGCTAGTATCTTTATAATCATTATTCTGAACTCTAGTTCTGACATCATACTTATGTCCATACTGATTAGGTCCCTGGCAGTCAGTACTGCCTCTTGTTCTCTTTTCTGAGGTGAGTTTTTCTGTCCTGTCATTCTGTCCAGAGAAGAGTAGATGAATGAGAGAACAAAATCCTAAAATGGGAACAATGACCCCAGAGTGATATACACTAAACAAATCAGAAAGGACCCAAAACCAAAAATTAAAAAAATAAAAGAAAAAAAGAAAAAAAAGAATATAATCAGACAGGTGAACAGAATAGAGCAATACACTGGATTCTGTGTGTATGTTGGTCTGTTTTTTATAAAACTAGATCCCAAAGTTGTAAAGAAAGAAAAATTTATATATGTACAAAAATAAAATTAAATACAATGAAAGGATAGAATGTAACTGTAAAAATGAAAATTAAAAGATAAGAAAAAACAAAGGAGAAAACAACAACAACAACAAAAAAAGGAAGGGATATAAACAGACAGGTGAACAGAACAGAGGAATACACTTTGTCCTGAGTGTATTTTGCTAAGTTTCTTAGAAGAAACTACATCTCAAAATTGGAAAGAAAGAAAAAACTTATATATCCAAAAATGAAATTAAATACATTGAAAGGATAGAATATAATTGTAAAGATGAAAATTAAAAAAGACTTTAACAAAACAAAAAAACAAAAAAAAAAAGGAAGGAGAAAAAAACAAAAAAGAGAAATATGATCAGGCAGGTGAATAGAACAGAGTCATACACTAGATTTTTGGTGTATTTTGGTCTGTTAGAAGAAACTGCATCCCAAAATTGTAAGGAAAGAAAAACTTATATATATACAAAAATAAAATTAAATACAATGAAGGGATAGAATGTAACTGAAAAAATTAAAATTAAAAAAGATTTTTAAAAAGAGTTGATAAAATAAGAAATTGGTTGAAAAAGGAAAGAAAAAAGTAAAAAAAAAAAAAAAATGAAAGTTGAAAGACTAAAGAATCATGTGGAAAAAGCCACAAATTCTATGTGCTATATTCCCCTAGCGCTGGGGTTTTGCTGTTCTCATTGATCGGTAAACTTGGTCTTGGATGGATGTTCTTGCTGATCTTCTGGGGGAGGGGTCTGTTGCTTTGATTCTCAAGTGTCTTGGCCCGAGGTGGAATTGCACCGCCCTTGCCAGGGGGCCAGGCTAAGTAATCTGCTCCAGTTTGCTCTATGTGCTTTTGTTCCCTGAAGGCTTTCCATGTACTTTTAGAGGATGAGAATAAAAATGGCAGCCTCCCAATCTCTGGCCCCACAACCAAAAGCTTGGTGCCCCACTCCTCAGTGTGCCCTGAGAAAAGCAGTCAATCACTCCTGTCTCCCTGGTCTCCTTCTGCACTCCATGTTCGCCGGGCCTGTGAACAAGTGTTTCTATCTCAGGCACAAGACCCCGTTTAGCGTCTTCAAACCCTGCAGACTCCTGTGGCACACTCCAGGGGAGGAAGGGAGTTCTCGCTGGTTCTCCTGTTTGTTGGGCCCCTGTCCAGAGAGCAGTCACCCACGGTGCCATAGTTTGCAGTTTATGGCAACCCCGAGCTGAGAGCCCACTCCTGGGCTCATTGATTGCAGCTGGCTTCCCCGCTCTGATGCCTGGGAGCCCTGCTGCAGTCAGGCACCCTTGGTCTTCGTGTGACCCCAAGGATCCTGAGACCACACTATCCCACCCAGCACTCCACCCCGTTTCACCACCTGAGCACCTTTCAGGCAGGGTTGTCCTTCACCAGAGTAGACTTATAAAAGTTCTGATTTTGCACTTCACTACTATATCACTTTCTGGTACTGGCTTATTGAGGCTCCCTCCCCCGCGGTTTGTCTTCCCATATATCGCCTCGGATTTACTTCTCCACACCTCCTACCTTGCAGGAAGTGGTCGCTTTTCTATTTGTAGAGTTGCAGCTATTTTCTTAGATCTCTGGTTGAGTTCTCAGGTGTTCAGAATGATTTGATAGCTATCTACCTGAATTCCGGGGACTAGACAAAACTAAGGTCTCCTACTCCTCTGCCATCTTGGACTCTGTTCACTTCTTTCTAAAAACTTATTCTTAAGTATTTTATTTTTTTGTTGCTATTGTAAATGAAATCATTTTCTTAATTTTATTTTGAGATTGTTCATTGCTAGTGAATAGAAATAAAACCGATTTTTGCATATTAATCTTGTATCCTGCAACCTCACAGAATTCATTTATTAGTTTGAACAGTTTTTGTGGATTCCTTAGGATTTTATGTATAGAAGATCATGTCATCTGTAAATATAGATAGTTTTACTTCTCCCTCTTCAGTCTGGATGCATTTTATTTCTTTTTCTTGCCTAATTGCCCTCAGTAGAACCTCCAGGACAATGTGGAATATAAGTGGACATCTTATCTTGTTCTTGATCTTAAAGAGAAGCATTTAGTTTTTTGCATTAACAATGATTTTAGCTGTGAATTTTTGGTAGATGCCTTTCATCAGGTTGAGAAATTTCCCTTCCATTCCCAGTTAACATGTTGAGTGTTTTCTAATGAAAGAGTATTGAATTTTGTCAAATGTTTTTTCTATATCTATTGAAATGATCACATAATGTTTGTCCTTTCTTATGTTCTACATTTTAGAGTAATTGATTTTCAGAAATTAAACCAATCTTGAATTCTTAGGATAAGTGTCATAGGGTATAATCCTTCCTGTATATTGCCTGATTTGGTTTGCTAGTATTTTGTGGACGATTTTGCATCTATGTTCATAGGCATTACTGGTCTGTAGTTTTCTTTCTTGTGATGTCTTTATCTGGTTTTATTATCAGAATAATATTGGCCTTGGAGAATGAGGGATGAAGTGTTCCCTTCTCTTATATTTTTTGAAGAATTTATAAATAATTGGTATTACTTCTTCTTTAAAGTTTGGTAGTATAATCAATTATCCTTTAAAAATTTTTAAACAAAAATTATGTTTATCTACATATTGATATCTTTGAGTCTCTTTCTTTGCCTGCCCCCTATTTTCTCTGCATTACCAATGGCTTTCTCTACCTCGTAGAGAAGATGAACAGAAGAAGTACCAGATGTTTATTTGTTTGTTTGTTTTTGCCATCTAACACTTGCCCAGAGGTAAGAGGTTCACAGTGAGCCCAGATGCAAGAGATTATCTTCCCCTTTATGTTCACAAAAAAAAAAAAAAAAAAAAAATTATTTTTTTTAGTAAGGACTCTGATTATCCCAGCTTTTGTCAGTGCCATCCATTCCTGAACCCATCACTATAGCCAGGGGGTAGAGTCTGTGACCAGCTTGTGTCATGTGCCTATCCTTGGAAAATGGAAAAAAGGAAGGAAATCTTTGGAACAGTCAAAAACAATAGCTGCCACCTCACAACTTTAAAAAGAAATTTTACTGGTTGCTTGTAGGTTTCCAAGGTTATTGGCCCACCATAAGCAATTGTGGATCCATTTAGGATAGGATCAAGAAAAATAAGATGAAAGGTAACCTGTCTTCTTTTCTTCCTTCCTGTTTCTAAGGGTATCACTGTGAATATTTAGAAAAAGAAGTTTCTTGGGGCGCCTGGGTGGCTCAGTCAGTTAAACGTCTGCCTTTGGCTCAGGTCATGATCTCAGGGTCCTGGGATCGAGCCCCGCATCGGGCTCTCTGCTCTGCGGAGAGCCTGTTTCTCTCTCTCCCCCTGTTCTTCTCTCTCTCTCTCTGTCAAATAAATAAATAAAATCTTTAGAAAAAAAAAAGTTTCTTGCTTACCATTGTTAGTACACTCACAGATGCAGCATTTTCGTTATAGACTCACTAAAAGTTTAACCATGTTTTTCTGACTCTAACTCTATTAACTGGCTTATAACCAACAATAAGCTAGTTGTATACCTTGCTAATAGTTTGTGGATGGCATCTATTAACATGAATGTAAAAGTATATATACACATATATACTTCTGGTGAGAATCAGTAGTGCCATGTTAATTCAGTTCCAGTAAGACCAAGAAGATGATATGAATAACAGTGACCTGGGAAAGTGTCTATTAGTGCTAAGTCACCAGAAGACCATTTCATTCTTTAATTTATTCAACATATTTATTAACTAAGTGGATTTTATGTACCAGATACTGGAATACAGGGTAAAATAAGTTAGACATATTTCCCACTCTCATAGAATTGAGGAAAGATTCTAAACAAGTAATATACAAATAAATACATAATTATAAATTCTAATAATTTTAATAAATGGAATGTACAGGAAATTATGAGGACCATAAACAGAAACACTTATGTAGGCGGAGGCATAAAAAAAGGTCTCTTTGGGCGCCTGGGTGGCTCAGTTGATTAAGCAACTGCCTTCGGCTCAGGTCATGATCCTGGAGTCCCTGGATCGAGTCCCGCATCAGGCTCCCTGCTCGGTGGGAAGCCTGCTTCTCCCTCTCCCACTCCCCCCTGCTTGTGTTCCCTCTCTCGCTGTGTCTCTCTCTGTCAAATAAATAAATAAAATCTTTAAAAAAAAAAAAGTCTTTTAAAAAAAATTTAAAAAAAAAGGTCTCTTTAAGGAAAGTACCCTTTAGCTGACACCTGAAGGCTGAGAAAGAACCAGACTGAGTTGGGAGGAAAGTATTCCAGGTAGAGGAGAGCATGCAGGAAAGCCCCACGATGAGAAAGAAGGGCTGGTGTGGCTGGAGCACAGAGCCTGGGGGAACGTGGCAAGAGATGAGGTTGGAGAGGTGGACAGAATCTGAAGAAGCTGAATCATATGGAGCTATATTGGATTGTGTTAAAAATCTTTAAATTATACAGTTAGGTCGGTGAGAAGGAGTTTATGGAGAAGAATGATATGATTCCTTTTGTGTTTAGGAATGATCACTCTACCTGTTACACATAGATCAGGTTAGAAGAGGGCAAGAATGGATACAGGGAAGCCAGTCAAGAAGCTACTGCATTAGTACAGAAAAGATATCATGGACATTTGGACTAGTGGGGTAACAGTTCAGATGAAGAGAAGTGGACAGATTTGAGATATACTTTTGAAGTAGAAGTGAGGCTTCTTGGTTGTAAGGAACAGAAAATGAATGGCTGATTTAACAAAGGATGGAGTTTTTTTTTTTGAAAGACTGACAGTTCTGGAAAGGCTGGAGAACCAGGTTAGAATGTGGACAGGAGCGTGGACAGCCAGAAACATGGTTATGTTCATTCATTCTAAAGAACCAGAGCTTGCAACTGGGCTTTTTGACTTCTAAAATGAGAGCTGTGTGTGCTTGGAAATTCCTCAGACACAGGAAGGCACTGGGCATCCAAAAAATTGGCAGATGTCTGTCATAATAAGGTATCATAAATCCCATTTTACAAATGTGTAGATAGAAATGTTAAGTGATATACCCAGGAGCACACATTTAACAAATGACAGACCTAAGACTAAGCTTGGTTTCTGACCCCAAGTGAATTTTTTGTTCTTTATTACCACCATTAGTGTTTATCAGCAAACAATCATTTATTATCACTTACAAATGTGATGCCCTAAATACATTGATAATTCTAATCTCACTTGTTATCTAGCCTCTAAAAAAACCTCAACAGTTAGGCAAATGTTATTAGATAACCTAGATCATTAGAGCATGGCATTTGTTATTCTCTTTTTGCCAGACATTGTTTTTTTTTGGAAGTGCTGATGCTTAAATTGGTTGGATTTCACCCAAACAGCAATTACAATTTGATTATGCAAAGTAGTAACTGTCTTCTAATTATAACTCTAAAGCTAAAGAAATCTATTAGCGAACCAGTTGTAACAAAGAAAAAAGAGAAATTTGGCCAAAAATATTCCTAGACCTAACAGCAGTTTATTAGAATACTCCAGATTGTTCGTTTGCTGTTGGAAAAAAATGAACCATAAGGTACTGTTTGTTTTGTGGGGTTTTTGAAATAGAATGATGTCGGGCGCCTGGGTGGCTCAGTTGGTTAAGCGACTGCCTTCGGCTCAGGTCATGGTCCCGGAGTCCTGGGATCGAGTCCCACATCGGGCTCCCGGCTCGGCGGGGAGCCTGCTTCTCCCTCTGACCCTCTCCCCTCTCATGCTGTTTCTCTCTCTCTCTCTCAAATAAATAAATAAATAAAATCTTAAAAAAAAAAAAGAAATACAATGATGTCATATTTGTCACATGCTGGAAAAGATAAAATCATCTTCTCCTTGTAAGATGCCATTCTGGGAATTGTCTAGTCTAGAAGGAACTTCAGAAATGCATTAACCTTTGAAAGTTCACAGTTGGGAAATGACCCGAGCTAAAAGCAATATCCTACATGTACAATGGGAAATTGTGAGCTAATTTGGCTAGTGTTTTCAGTGGTGTTGTCTATAGTTTCTGCTTTGTGTTATAGAAAAGATTCCTGTGTCAAATTTGGAATTAAGTGAGACATAGACAAGATTGCAGACATTACTTCTGAATCTCTAGACGCATAGCAGTTCC
The DNA here is from genome assembly GCF_054177405.1 of Leptonychotes weddellii. Taxonomy (NCBI): domain Eukaryota; kingdom Metazoa; phylum Chordata; class Mammalia; order Carnivora; family Phocidae; genus Leptonychotes; species Leptonychotes weddellii. The sequence goes on along the minus strand of NC_138372.1, from coordinate 122,885,200 downwards.
TGGAGCAAATGTTTAATGAAACACGTTAAAAACTTTTTAGGTCACAAACTCTGTAGCCAATATGAAACTACTGAAAAAAAGAGAAAAGGTTAAAAGTTCATTTAAGCTTATCTTCTTGAACATATATTTTTTAAAAAATATATTGGTGGGAGGATAGGTTAAATAGGTGATGGGAATTAAGGAGTGCACTTGTGATGAGCACCGGGTGATGTATGGAAGGGTTGAATCAGGTATGAATTGTACACTTGAAACTAATATTACACACTGTACACTAACTAACTGGAATTTAAATAAAAACTTAAAAAATATATTGGCAGGGGACTATAAACATACCTACCTATGATGGAGAAACACTAATACAGAACTGAAGCAATCTCCATAACTCTAAAGACCATCTTTTCCAGGAAACCTTTATCCATTTCTGTCCCTTCCCATCATTTTAGTAATTCAGGTCAACAAGTAACTGTTGTTCCAGTTTTCTTGCTACAGTCTCTGTGTCATGCAGCAGCCAAAATGATGTTTCTGAAACTTAAGTATAATCATGCAAGGAGAGGGATGGAGACAGGAAAATGCTAGGAACCAATATAATTGATATTATGATTTAGTGAAACACATTATGGCATCAGCAACAATCTTGCCAGGGATTCAGATTCTAAAGTCAACAAATAAGTCAAGATTAAGTCGAGACAAAATTATTCTTTTAGAGTATCTTCAAACACCTGTGAGACCAGAACCCACCATGAAAGACTTGGGATCTAAAACAAATTGAAAAAGAGACCATTCTTCTCACTCTTCTTATTCTGGGACAAAATTTCATTCAATGGAATGAGGAGGAATTTCTGTTGTGGGTTTTTTTTGTTTGTTTGTTTTTGTCTGTTTGTTTGTTTGTTTAAGTAGCTCTCTTTTTCTTCCAAGTGCCTAGAGTTTAAGTTGAATTTTTGTAATTTAAATGCACGTATGCTGCAATTTTACTCTCCAAATATCCTACTAAAATCTGAAGGAAATTAGTAAGGTAAGACCGTAAACCTTTCTAAACCAGCAGTCCTCTTTCTTATACTAACACTGATAACATTGATTGATGTTATCTTTATATTCGTAGTTATAACTTAGGAAAGCTTGTGTTTTGTGATACACATTTGGCTCAGGTTGTGTGTGTGTGGTGTGTGTGTGTTTGAAAGAAAACTTTATATACATATTTGTGTTGACCTTAAATATGACGTTTAAAATTACTCAATTTCCAACAGTCGTGTACCATATCCCTTTATTATAAGCACACATAGTGCCAAATTAGAATATACCACCTGTTTAGAATTGCATTGTGAATTTTGGATTTTGGTCATTACTATGAATTTTTAAAAGAATTAATAATTTGTGTCACTTTGCTATTAATGAAGAATATATCTCTGGATCCATTGGGTAGTTAGGATGTAATATACTAAACATATGATGTTCAGGCACTATAGACATCACTTCCAAAGAGTCCTTGGGTAATGAATAAATGTATACCCTTTCCGGCAACAAAATGGAGATTTGACAACGGAGAGTTCAGGGGACCAGGAGCACCTACTGTGCTGGGTGGGCCACTGGCTTTGTTACACAGACTGGGCATATAGGAATGTTCCAGAATGCTTAGGTGTGTCGTTACTCGCTTTCACACTGCCAATGCCATAAGTTGCCTCTGCACAGTTGGTTTGTGTTTAGATTTCATGGAACATCTTTCCTCCCTACACTGTTCAAAATTTACACATGTAGTAGAAATCATTGGATTCCTACTCCCTCTCACTCTCCACCTCCTTCTGCCAATATAGATTCTGTATTCTACTTTGATCACAGAAAGGCAAACAATAAGGAAATAGGATGTTGGTCATGATTATTTAAAAAGAATCACATTTGAAAATACTAGCAAACCGAATCCAGCAATACATTTTAAAAAGTCATTTACCACGGTCAAGTAGGACTTACTCCCTGGAGGCAAGGGTGGTTCGGTACACTTAAATCAATCAACATGATACATCACATCAGTAAGAGAAAGGATAAAAACTGTATGATTACTTCAGTAGATGCAGAAAAAAACATTTGACAAAGTACAACATCCATCCATGATAAAAGTCCTCACAAAGTAGGCTTAGAGGGAACATACTTCAACATAATAAAGGCCATATATGAAAAACCTATAGTAAACATCATACTCCAGGGGGAAACACAGAGCTTTCTCCCTGAGGTCAGGAACAAGATAAGGATGTTCACTCTCACCACTTTTACTCAAAATAGTACTGGAAGTCCTAGCCACAGCAATCAGACAGCAACAAATAAAAGGCATCCAAACAGAAGGAGGAAGTCAAACTTTCACTATTTGCAGATGATATAATACTATATAGAGAAAACCCACAATAAGACCCCACAAAAAAACTGCTAAAACTGATAAATGAATTCAGTAAAGTCTCAGGATACAAAATTAGTGTGCAGAAATCTGTTGCATTTCTACACACTAATAATGAAGCAGCAGAAAGAGAAATTAAGACAACAATCCCGTTTACAATTGCACCAAAAATAAGAGGATGCCTAGGAATAAACCTAAGAGGTTGAAAGATCTATACTCTGAAAACTATAAAACTTTGATGAAAGAAACTGAAGGTGACACAAAGAAATGGAAAGACATTTCATGCTCATGGATTGGAAGAACAAATGTTAAAATGTCTGTGCTACCCAAAGCAATGTACAGATTTAATGTAATCTCTATCCAAATACCAACAGCATTTTTCACAGAACTAGAACAATCCTAAAATTTATATGGAACCACAAAAGACCCCAAATAGCCAAAGCAATTTTGAAAAAGTAAAGCAAAGCTGGAGGCATCACAATTCTGGACTTCAGGTTATATTACAAAGCTGTAGTGATCAAAACAGTATGGTATTGTATGATTTCACTCATATGTGGAATCCAAGAAACAAAACAAGCAAAGGGAAAAAAAGAGAGAGGGAGAGAGGCAAACCAAGAAACAGAGTCTTAAATATACAGAACAAACTGATGGTTACCAGAAGAGAGGTGGGTGGAGGGATGGGTTAAATAAGTGATGAGAGATTGAGGAATGCACTTGTGATGAGCATTGGGTGATGTATGGGAGTGTTGAATCACTATATTGTATACCAGAAACTGATATTACACTGTATATTAACTGGAATTTAAATTAAAACTTTTAAAAATATATTTTTAAGAAACAGGATGGTACTGGCACATAGACACAGAGATCAATGGAACAGAATAAAAAACCCAATGAACCCACAATTATTTGGTCAATCAGTCTTTGAAAAGCAGAAAAGACTATCCAACAGGAAAAAGACTGTCTCTTCAGCAACTGGTGTTGGGAAAACTAGACAGCTAAATGCAAAAGAATGAAACTGGACCACTTTTTTTTTTATACCGTACACAAAAATAAACTCAAAATGGATTAAAGACCTAAATGTGAGATCTGAAACCATACAAATCCTAGAAGAGAGCATAAGCAGAAATGTCTGTGAAATCGGCCATAGCAACATTTTTCTAGATAGGTCTCCTGAGGCAGAGGAAATAAAAGCAAAAATAAACTACTGAGACTACATCAAAATAAAAAGCTTCTGCCCAATGAAGGGAAACAATCAACAAAACTCAAAAGCAACCTACGGAATGGGGGAAGATATTTGCAAATGACTTATCCAATAAAGGGTTAGTATCCAAAATATATAAACACCTGATATAACTCAACCAAAAAACACCCCAAAAACAAATAATGCAACTAAAAATTGGGCAGAAGACATGAAGAGACACTTCTCCAAAGAAGACATACAGATGGCCAACAGGCACATGAAAAGATTTTCAACATCACTCTTCATTGGGGAAAAACAAGACTACAGTGAGATATAACCTCACACCTGTCAGAATGGCTAAAATCAAAAACACAAGAAACAACAAGTGTTGGTAAGAATGTGGAGAAAAAGGAACCTCTCACACTGTTGGTGGGAAAGCAAACTGGTGCAGCCACCCTGGAAAACAGTAGACCTTCCTTAAAAAGCTATAATAGAATCACCCTACGATCCAGTAATTGCACTCCTGGGTATTTACCCAAAGAAATACAAAAACACTTATCCAAAGGGATACATGCACCCCTATGTTTATTGCAGCATTATTTACAATAGCCAAATTATGGAAATAGCCCAAATGTCCATCAATAGATGAATGGATAAGAAGATGTGGTATATATAATAACAGAATATTATTTGGCCATAAAAAAGAATGAAATCTTGCCATTTGCAATGACATGGATGGAGCTACAGAGTATTATGCTAAGCGAAATAAGTCAGTCAAAGAAAGACAAATACCATATGATTTCACTCATATGTGGAATTTAAGAAGCAAAATAAAGGATCAAAGGGAAAAAGAGAGAGGGACAAGCCAAGAAACAGACTCTTAACTATAGAGAACAAACTGATGGTTACCAGAGGGGAGGTGGGTCGGAGGATGGGTGAAATAGGTGATGGGGATTAAGGAGCCTGGGGCCAGGGGCATGGCAGGCAAGCACAATCTGTGATGCTGTGGCGAGCGTCCCATGGCTGGGAGTTGAGGTTGTGGCTCGGAAGCCATGCTAGGGTCAGGTTTAGGGCCTACGGGCAACCTGGACCCGATCTGCCTCTGTCTGGCGAGTGTCCCGGGGGTCTGAGTTGAGTGCGTGGTTCATGCTGAGTGTCAGGCTCAGGGTTTGCGGCCAGGAGGCCACTGAAATTGGCCTTTTGCTGGGATGGAATGTAGAGTTCTCCCGCTCCAAATCCCTTCCGGAGTTCGAAATGGCACGGATTTCTTCTGCGTGGCAGTCTAAGTCCTCTGGTATTGCTCAGGTGTCCACAATTCCTGGGGCTTTGGAGCCAGGCCGCCAGGACAGACTGCTCAGAAACCATGTTAGGGTTAGGGGTAAGGCCTAGCAGCATGGCAGTCCTGATCTCCCGGCCTGTGTCGAGCTTCTGAGGGTTCTGTGTTAAGGGCATGGGTCAGGGTGAGTGCTAGACTCAGGGTTGGAGGCCCGGGGGCTGCTGAATTTAGGGTTCTCTTGGTTTGGCATTCAGAATACCCCTGTTTTGAATGCTTCCCTGAGTCCAAATTTCACGGAATGCATCTGGGTGGCAAGTTGAATCCTATGGTATTGCTCAGTAGTCTCCAATCCATGGACTTTGGATCCAAACCTCTGGGGACAGACCCCTCCAAAGCCAACCTAGGGTTCGGGGTAGGGCCCAGGGGTATGTCAGGCCTGATCTGAGGGCACTATGGTGAGATTGCCGGGGTTCTGAGTTGAGGGCGGTGGTAGGGTGAATGTCAGGGTCAGAGTTTGAGGTCAGGGGGCTGCTGAAAAGGGAGTTCGATGGAATGGGCGTCGAGAGTTCTCCTGCTCTGAATCCGTTCCGGAGTCCAATGCCTTTGTTTCCTTCTGGGTGACAGGCTGAGTCCTCTGGTATTGTTCAGGTGTCCCTAGTCCCTGGGGCTTTGCACCCAGGCCTCTGGGGCCAGACCCCTCAGAAGCCATGCTAGGGTCAGGGTTAGGGCCTATGGGCATGGCAGGCGAGCCCAAACTGTGATGCTGTGGCGAGCCTCCCGAAGCTGGGAGTTGAGGTTGTGCTTCATTATTTCATGTAATCAATATAAAAAGTTATTAGTGAGATATTTTACATTCTTTTCGCATATACTAAGTCTTCCAAGTCCAGTGTGTATTTTACTCTTACAGAACATCTCAATTTGAACTGGGCGCATTTTGAGTGAACGATAGTCTCGTGTGGCTGGTGGCACCTCATCAGACTGTGCAGCCTTAGAATAAAGCATCTCTTAATTAGACATTTCAGCCCAGCTTATCATTTATGCCCGAGACAGTGCTGTCTCTCTTTTTTCCACCCAAATACACATGAAGAGAATTCCTCCCCCACACTGATAAAGGTGGAACGGTGGCTTCCTACACCAATATTTCTTAAGGGTCATGGAGGAGGAAGGAGCATCCCAGGAAGGAGAGGACAATTCAGCATCTGTGGGCCAGGGAACATTTAGCTGTGAAAAATCTGCAGCATGATTCCAGAATGTCTTCTAAAGGGAGAATGACTCCCAGTCGTGAATAACTGATGTTTTTACAAGTAGTATTATGAAGATGTTTGAAATCCATCTAAGTCAAAGAAAGGTTAGACTGGTATCGTCACAGACCCAGGTCTTTAAAAACATAAAGGCTGCTGCATTTCCATATTTTGCAAGTGCCTCTTCAGTTATTAGCCGATGTACCCTGCCATTCCCTATGGCAGCAACCGTGAGAACAGTACAAACATGCCAAGTCAAGGTACTTGAGGCTCGGCCCTGGGTTACCATCCTCAATGCATTTGCTTATGCTTTTTGATACAGTAACAAAACAGTTAATATCTACTACTTGTAAACTAGGAAATGCAAAAAATATATCAAAACCTTTTCAAGACTCCCAAGTACAAGCGGTTTACTTTGTTACTGGCTTAAACTGTTACCAGATTGTCTTTTTAAATATTAACCTTTTTTTTTTCCCTCCTACAAATTAAGTTCTGGGTGGAGAAGTGTTAAGGGCTAAGGCTTGACAGTTAGGCTTAACCTGAAATACTTTTTGGAATGTGATTTTTATCTGTTAGGTGATGGAGAGCTATTCCAGTGACACTTTAGACTGACATTTCCGAACAGTCATCTGGTATGCTATGGGGAGGAGGCAGGGAGGAAATACATACATGTTTTGACACTGAGGGCAGAAAGAATAATTAGGAGGCAGGTGTAGAATCTGAGAGAGACCGTCATGAAACCTTGAAGCAGGACAGAAGCATCGGGAAAGAAGGCTACTATGTTCAAGAGAGTGTGGGGTGTAGACTACAGAATTTGGGGGGGAGTAAAGCAGATGGGGAGCTTCATAAAGATGAAAGGGTACTCGGAAATTCTGGCTTGGACATCTTCAGGGAGAAAGTGGTTGGTGATGCTATTCAAAAAAATAATTCAGAAGTCATGCGAAAGAAACTAGATGTGGGTAGAAGCAAATAGGTGTGTTTTTGCAGACATGGTGACTCTTAATGCAACTGTAACAGAGGCCTACAGACTGTGAACACTTCCAATGCACAATACTTGTATTCATGAAGAATGGTATATAGACCAACTTAAGTAGTCAATACATAACCATAATGTAAGTAAATGTACTGCAAGTGCTGGCTATTTTAAGATATTTTGTTTTAAAGTAAATACCACTTCTCTACATCTTGATTTTCATTTCACATTGGCTTTTCTTAAGGCAAGCTTTACTTGCACAGCTTAATCCCTAAATGATGAAAAGATTCTGATTGCTCTTCCTCACTCAGGGTTTGTTTTGACTGGATTTGGCAAACATTCGCTTCTTCAATGGACTGCATAAACTCAGCTTTCCTAAATCAACCCCAAAGATAGTATGCAGCCATGTAATAGATTTGCCTAATTTTGCTGCCCCTTTCTAAGAATAACATCTCATAAGGTCACCTGCTATTTTCTACCACCCATTTGCCGCCATGTACTACAAAGTGCACAAAGTGGGGCTTTCATCTACAGAGTGTGAGATTTCATCAAATTGTGGTAGAAACATACATTTTTATCCCTTGGGATTGATTACACCAGGATAGCTGTAATCTTTCATGTCACTTGGATGTGACCAGACTTTATCAAGTTCTTTATAGGCCACTAAATAAAACCCAGCACTGAATGTTAAATACTGGAAGCCGTGAACTGTTTTTGGAAGAACTGTGCTCTCTAACCACAGTTGGCCAATACATTAACCATGTGGTTTTCAAAATATCACCTCAGTTCTTTGCACATGAAATGTAATTTCACAAATACTAAGCAGGTACTGTTAAGGATCATACAGAACTAGCACTGCTGAAAGTGCCAGACAGCTGCACGTTTACAAGGAGGAATGGACACATGAGGAACCCGGCATTCGGCTTGTGTTGAGCCTCTCAACCTTACCAGGGAGCGTTACCCCCATTGAAAGCTATGTATTTTTTAAGAATTGGGTTCCCGCACGTGTTTATCTCTCAAGGCTAACAAGTGTCCCTTTTGAGCCATTCTTAACACATAAATAGTGCAGTCGTATGTCCCTCATAGCCACAGATAATGATACAACTTGAAAATTAACAGTGGAGTTGCAGGAAAACATGGCTACGCATCTGAAAAGAAATGCATTTTGTGATTCACCACCAGTATGTTAACTCTGCAGTCCATGTTCTCATTTGGTTAACAGCTGACCCTTTCTCTGTAGGCAATTTAAACAAAATAAAGTAAAATTCTCAACTTAAAAAAAAAAAAGTATTTCGCTGTCAGTTGCAGATCACTTTGGGAAGAAAGTAAGTTCAAACAATAAGAGTTCTTGAAGAGTGTGTTCCTATATTGGAGATAAAATATCTTAGAAAACAGAACTGGGGGCGCCTGAGTGGCTTAGTCATTAAGCGTCTGCCTTCGGCTCAGGTCATGATCTCAGGGTCCTGGGATTGAGTCCCGCATCAGGCTCCCTGCTCCTCGGGAAGCCTGCTTCTCCCTCTCCCACTCCCCCTGCTTGTGTTCCCTCTCTTGCTGTGTCTCTCTCTGTCAAATAAATAAATAAAATCTTAAAAAAAAGAAAGAAAAGAAAACAGAACTAGTAATTAGGAGGGAGGAACTTGGGTGTTCTACTGCTCGCTGATCACAGGAGGTCCCTTGATCTTCTCCCGGTTTCCAGGGCCAGGCGTGGCATGTCCTCCTTCCCCATGGGAGCCTGGCTTTCTGGCCATATCCCCTTTCTCTCCACCTAGCTGGGGAGTTTCCCTGCTCGCAACACTGTCCAAAGCCAATGGAAGAACCTGTGCTTCCCTTAGATACAATCAGGCTGGATGGCGAAAACCAAGAAGATTTAGAACTGTATTGCCTTCTTCAAGACTAGGAAGATTCAACAATCTGCTGAGGTTAAAAGGAAGTAAAAGCCCATTTTGTGCTCTTGAAATATTCAACTCATGTTTACACAATGTTAGTTTGCTTATTATATTACTATATCAAATTCCAGTATTTTTGTAACCACAGTAATGGATGTGAAAACATAGGTCATTCCTCTGATCAGGGAATCGGATGATGGTGTACTATATATTTACATTTACGTTTTTATGTTTTGACTATTTTCTATGCAAACCAATGAAAAACACATGAAGCAGGGCTGGTATAGTCATAAAGAAGCTAAGCTGGCATATGTATTGCCCACATTTGCTACTCAAAGAATGTTGGTTCATTGTCTGTTGGCTAACCTTTTTTTGCGGGGGGGGTCAGTTATTGGATAACCACTAAGAAGTTTATTGGATGTCCACTTAGAAGTAACAGTTGTGGTATGTTGTCACAAGGCCTATCCTGTATAACATGCAGTAGCTTTCTTTTTCATTATTTAAAAAATACCCTTTTCTTTACCAGATAGGTGTTCCGTAAGAAATGAGTTCTTAGCTATGAGTAGAGATTGTGGGGCCTTCCTGCTTCATTCATCAGATCATGGCCAACTTCACTTAGCCGCGATGGAGAGCAGCAGTCCCTGGACCCACCTGAATGTGGTACCCAGAGACAAGGTTACCGCCTCCTCTGGACAAGCAAGTGGCCAGGTCAACACATCTACTAAGGAACAAGTTTTCACAGCTCTTTACTGATATGTGTGATGTTTCTGAGCTCAGAATTTTCTATATTGAGTCACTCCTTCTGTTGCCACCCTTGTAAATACAGGGAGACATTATTATGTTGGAATTATGCTGCTTGCATTTCCTTTGGAATCATGCCCAGCTGAGCTCACGGAGTCTGCTGTTGGCTTCCTTTGATCTCAAAAGTGAAACCACACCAGTTTGCAAGTGTGCTCCAGCATGCATACCAAAGATGCAGAGCTTCTGCTTCAGTCATTCCTCCCATGTGTGATGAAACTATACAAAATGAGAAATGATTTATTTATGTATACATGGTATCAGCCTGAGGACAACATGGCCCTGAGTAGCAGGGGTCACATCTAGAAGTGACCCAGTGGCAAAGATATTTGCTATAAAGGATGCCACTCTGTTTAGTGTCAGTCTTATTCTTTATTAACCCTGGTCAAAATCAGGCAGAAAGTCCCTCCATTTGCAAAGATCAGTTGGTGGCTTGAGAAAGGCTTTCGCTCTTGGTTAGGGTGTCTTGTCTCCATGTTATCAAATCTCCAGATGTCCTATTTGGCTTCAGAAGAACCAGTTTTAATGAGGGGGAAAAAAAGTCTTCCCAGACTAGAAATTTTAAAACACTGAGTTTTTCTGAGCCTGTGGCTGAAACTTCAAGTCCGAATATGTTTGTTGCTTCTTTATTTCCCAGACTCTGAGTAATTTAATTATATTGATTCTAATTATCCACATAAAGGGAAAACACAAGCCTTTTCTTCAGCCTACCTGGACTAGAAGTAAAATAGGCTATTTTGTCTAGATGATACCTGCAAAACATATCGGGTGTCTACACTAGACGTGCTGTGGTCATGCTGAGTGTGATGGTCACTGTGTTGGGCCAAAGCCGGGTTTTATAAATCTCACAGAGCAGGAGGAATTATGAGCATCTTAAAAATCATCAGGTCCATCCATATCATTTGAAAGTTGGGGAAATCAGCTTTTCTTTAAAGCTGAGAGTTTGAGTCTGAATAATGGACTTAAACACTTTCTAAAAGCTGATTTTTCAGATTTTGCCACATTTTCATTTGTAAGGCAGCACTTAAAATTCATCGAGCCCGACTTTATTTGCTGATGTGCTAATAGTCTTCCTTCTTGTTTGAGAGGAAGAGATGCTACTTTCTGCTCCATCCTATGAAACACACCACCTGCTTCACCAAGCTGGAATGTGGTATTTTTCCACTAAGGAGTGCACTTGTTCTTGCAGTTAGAATGCAGCAATGCTGTTTGAAGACCACACTGATGATGGCAGAAGATCAAAGGTGGGAGGTGGTAGCATGTGGCAGCTTAGGGGATGATCAGGGCAACCAGTGTGGTGCATTGCTGTGTGCAAAAGCACAGGAACCCAGTGAGAATCCTAGAGTTAGGGAGAAAAATTAAAAATCAAACTAGGCATAATTTCATGTAGATCTGGCCATTCTAGGTGGGGGAGAGGAGGCCATGGTTACTATAGTCAGAGTTAGGATCAGGGATACTTAATTTGATGGATAGAACAACTCATATTTGTTTTATTCCTGTTCCTTTGGACACTAAAAACAAATGAACAAATTTTAAGCAAATTTAGCAACAAGAAAAAAATTAATAATCCTACAATGAGAAAGATGGTATCTAATTTTAATGTTCTTTCCTTGACCCTCAGTGGCTTTATTTCTCTTAGTTGACTGAAATTACTCCCAAGCAACTTTCTAAGAGGACATGTTAAATCAAGGCTGGGTCCCCCATGATTCCACTAAAGACTCTGCAGTTGAGTTGGTGTTGGTTCCAGATTGTGGGCTTGGGAATGCAATGCTGTGTCTTAACAGCGAACAGGGAGTTCCTTGCTCCCATTTGCTCCTCACCTCCCCAGAGCTGCAACATCACAAGCCAGAAGTGTGGGGGGGAAGCGTGGATGGCAGCTTTAAAGGCAATGATAATTCTATTAAGTGACAAGGTAGCTCCCCAAGCTTGAAACCTCCACAGCAGGCAACTGGCCTAGTAATCAAGGGTGAGGTTTTATATACCTAGTCTTTGCCTGCTTCAGTGGTAAGATACTTGATTTTTACCGTTTGATCATGTTACTTATAGTTACATCCCAGTAGCATTTTAACAGGAAGAATCATAAGCCTTAGTAGTCACTAGCTGGATGCCTGCAATGGTGATCAGAAATAAGAGGAATTAGTTAAAAACAAAACAAAACAAAACAAAAATTACAAAAACACAAAAAAATCAAGTGGTATAGTACAGCGTATATACATTGGTCCATGATGAAGTTTTCGGCCTAATGGACAGCATTTTGTTTTCTGTAGTTCCTACATCTTCGGTGTTAAAATGCCTTTTCTTTTATGGAACCATGGTGATAGATGAAAGGTTGTTCTTAATATTTAAATTATGGGCAACTTAAAACATTAGTAACTTCATGTTAGGTCCCAATTTTTTTAATATTTCGAGGTCTTGAAATTCTAAAGTCTGAAAACTAGAGGAAAGAACTGTCCCCCAACAGTCAGTAGACTTGGATTTTTCTACTCTATTGACTGCATATTCTTGGTGAACAAAAATCTCCATTTTGACATCTGTTTTTATAGATGTTTTAGGCACTTGGACCAATTGAGCTCTTAAACTCTCTTCCAGAATGGATAGTTAGGAAACATTAGGATTCATCATCGAATATTGCCTTGTCTGGAGAATTCAGCATTTACCTTAGAGTCAGGTCTATAATGAAAAGATAAATCCGATCAATCCTACAACAATTTATGACTTAATTTAATGCTCAAGCGTAAGACATTATTATAATTATTTTCTTGCAACTTTTAATATGTGTTATTGGATAATCTCCTACAACTTGGAATGTTAATAATTTCTAGGTTTTATTTGTTTTTTTAAATAAGAACCAATTTTTCAAAGAAGCAAATGGTTATGCCATTTAAAGAACACAGGTTTTATAGCAGTCAAAATCAGTTTCTTTCAATGGGTGATTAGTATCATCACCAGAACCCAAGCCCCATTCTACCCATAAGAGGCATTTAGAAATGTCTAGGGGACAGTTTTGGTTGTGCAAAATATTTCTGCACAGTGAATAATTCTCCTGCCCCAAATGTCAGTACACCCTCATTGAGAAACATTGGCTGATTTCATATTTATGATAAAATAGTGGAATAATGTTGGACATAATATGATTATTACACTAACTACACAAATACTGTGTATCAATATCATTATACAATACTGAAGATAAAGTATCATTTAACCTCAAATGAGCCTTACTGTGAATCAGAACACTGTTCCGATGCAGTCTTTTGAGGGATTTTATTTCATTTTATAGCTTAACATAATGTGGAAGTGTATTTTCCATGTTCCAGTCAGTCCTGGGTATATTTGGCTGATAGTTTGAAGAAATAAAATCTTCCTGCAGCCTTCAGTTATTAAAATAGAATCAACCACCCACTCATTTTATTACACTCGGTGGAATGTTTTTGAATGACAGTCTAAGTATTTTAATTGGTCTCTAGCTGATTTATAACCCCTTGTTTTATATTTCACATTTTATATCTCAAAATTACAAGTTACAGTCCCATTTTTATACTGTGCCATTTAAACAGAGTGAACAGCATTTTTTCAAAATGGAAAAGGCAAGTTCCATTCAGAAACCCAAGGGTTATTCATTTTCATTGTCTCCACATTTTTAGGCGCTGGTGCTTCCCGTCTCCCCCTGCTGAGTATCTCTCCTGCTATTCATAGAAGTTCTGTGTGTCGGGCTAGGGGATGGGTTGGGAAAGGGGAGAGATTCCCGCATGTCTGGATTCTCTCTGCAACCTGGAAATGAGATATGTCACCTCGCTTCCAGATTTTGAACGCAGATTTGCTCAGTTCTCTATTCACCCTGTGTACTTCCCTCCCCACGCAAGGCTTCATGATCCATCTATGTACTCTGTGGCTCTTCGCTTTTGTTTTCATAAACTTATATGAAAAAATTCCTTGGAATTCTGCTCATTGGACCATAGAGACCAGACAGGGAAGATAATGCTAAAGTTTTTCCTCCAACCCCAAGCCTCAAGTTACACCTCACTTTCATCATTTTACATATCTACCATCACTGGTTCACTTACTGAGAATGGTAATTACACATCCACTTGTCGGTTTGTACCCAGGCGCAGCTTTGTGTGTGTCCAAACAGAAGCAGAATCTGTAATTAACTGTGCACTTGTTTGTAAAGACCTTGGCAGTTTTACTGTTTGATCGCCTTTATCTAGGCATTTTGGTTTCATGTTATATAGCTTTCTCCCCAGGAGTAGGTGAGACATTGTTAGGAAATTAAAATAACTTTTTTGTTTCTTTCAGTGTGATATCTTGCTGCCCCAAAGAGTTCTTTTCTTCTGAAGAATATATTTATATTGGGTGGCTGGCTCTTTATGGGCTGTTTCCAAGAAAGATCTTTGAAATGTTGAACTATAAGATGAACAGCAGTTTTCTTGGACAGTCAACTTCATCTGATAGCTTTCTTATTTAATTTAACCATTAGAATCAAACTGTGAGTTATTACTACATGGGTATATTTCTTCATAAGGCTAATGGAATTGAAGAAACTCAAGCTTCTGCCCTAAAATTACTTGTATTTGAAAGAAACAGGTTGTCCAAGCACAAAAGTCCAAACACACCAAAGCAGTATTAAGAATTCTTTAGCAATGGGGCGCCTGGGTGGCTCAGTCGGTTAAGCGTCTGCCTTCGGCTCAGGTCATGATCCCAGGGTCCTGGGATCGAGCCCCTCATCGGGCTCCCTGCTCTGCAGGGAGCCTGCTTCTCCCTCTCCCACTCCCCCTGCTTGTGTTCCCTCTCTCGCTGTGTCTCTCTCTGTCAAATAAATAAATAAAATCTTAAAAAAAAAAAAAAAGAATTCTTTAGCAATAATACATTTCTCTTCCTCTGTGGTGTGCATACCTCTTGTCTATTTGTATTTGCACTGCCTAGATCCCCTCAGTTTTGTAAGTGTTATCACTGTTTTGTCCAAGTGATGTCAATTTTCTTACTCTTGACACCAAGTGTAGATTTCAGATGTTGTCTGTGTAATGATTCCTACCCAGTTGCGACACTTAGTGCAAATGTCTTTGCCACATTATTTGAAATTCTTCCCCTTTCTTGCTTATATTGGATATTATCCAATGCTCTTTAGCAAGTAGGAACAAATCACCCTTCTTCCACGGATGAAGAGGTGACACTGCATTGTCTCAGATAACCAGTTGCTTTTTCCCTGCCAAATCAAAACAAGTAACTCTTCTCAGTTTCATCCTGGCACATAGAAAGCAATCAATAAAAAGAATGAATGAGACCTCCTTCATTTATTATGGTGGGCTCTATTGTTGATGATTCCTTTTTGCTTATTATTATTTTCCTCTTATGCATTTAACTGTGCTTTTTATTATATTGCAATACACAATCATTTTAAACAATTTGTAAGTATAGATAAGCAGAAGAAACAAAACAAAAAGCACCCATAAACCAGTTATTAGGTGATAACTACTATTAACACCTTGATGTGTATTTTTCTGTTCATTCCTTTAGATTTACATATACAAAGCATACTTATTCCAAATAGTAGTTTTATGTGATGTGTAATTTTTTGAACTTTTAAAATATATATTATAATTAATACATTGCAGACAAATTTTATGAATATTTATCTCCATTCATCTAGAACATAAATTTAAATTACATCATACGTATATACTATTTTTATTTAACCATTACCCTAGTGGCCATTTTGGTTGTTTCCACGTATTTGTCATCACAAGTAGAATTGTAATTTACCAAACTGGTTATCTATTACGGAATAGCAAGTTGTTCCAAATCCTTACCGACTTAGAACAACACAAATCAGTTTCTGTAGGTCAGGAATCTGGGCATGGCTTGGCTGAGTCCTCTGCTTCAGGATCTCTCACAAATCTCCGGTTAAGGTGTTGGTCAGGGTTACTTGCACTTCCAAGCTCATGTGATTGTTGCAGAATTCACTTCCTCAAAGGCTGTTGGACTGAGGGCCTCAGCTCCTAGCTAATTGTTAGCTGGAAGTGACTCTCAGTTCCTTACCATGTGGGCGTCCCCAGCATGCCAACTTGCTTCAACAAAGCCAGGAAGAGAAATCCTTCTTTACTCCTGATGTGTTAAAAGGATATCATGCATTTACTTTGCCAGGGAGAGAGGCTGCCAGCAAGACAGAAGTCATAACCTTATGTAGCCTAATCAAAAAAGTGATATACCATCACCTTTGCTGCATTCTGTTTCTTAGAAGCAAATCACTAGGCCAGCCCACACTCCAGGGGAGGAGATTATACAAGGGTGTGAATACCAGGAGGTAGGGATGATTGGGAGTAATTTTAGAGTATGCCGCCAATGTTAACTATCTTGTAGCTAAGACTTGTGCACATTCTTATATATTTCTAACTGATAAACCTGAGAAAAAATATTCCTGATATGAAGGGGGTTTTGATGTCTGTTGCAAAATTGCAGTGCAGAAGTTGTTCAAGCTTGCATTCCCACCAGCAACTGCACTCCAGAAAATCTGAGCAGTTCTGTTTAAAATCTTTATCAATCTAATAGGTGAAAATGGTACCACCTTGAATCTCTTTGACTTTCATGATATTGAACTTTCCAGCATTCCTGCCCACTGACCTTTTCCTTTCTGTCTCTTTTCGTAGTCTTTTTTCTAACCCCATATAAGATGGTACCCCAGGGCTCTGCTCTTCAGCCCTGTTTTTCTTTTTCCAGTCATTCAGCAAATGTTTGAGGGCTGACAATGTCCCGTACCTTCAGTGAGATCACCTACTCCAAGGTCAGGCACTCCCACTGTGAGCTGATTCCCAAGCAAAAGTCCAACCTGGCCCTTCTCCTGGATTTCGTTCCCATAGTTCCAGCCACCTACAGATGTATCTACATGGATGTCCCAGACATACCTCAAACTTCACCTGTCCACCTGACCACAGCTCTTCCTTGGCCCTTTACTCTCCACAACATGTGCTTCCCTTCCTAGCTGTCTCTTGTTTCCTTCCCGGCAGTACAGTCTCAGCCCAGATGAGTGTACACACAAAACTCATCCATGGGAGCCATAGGTGGATTCTCCCAGCACAGAGTAAGGAAGCGTTTTGGAGTAGAGGAGTTCAGTGAGCCATGTTCTCCGATGAATCAGGCTGCTAATAAGACTATGGCTCCCATAATTGAGATTCAGTAGTCATCTCTCTACTAGGAATGAGCCACCAAGGTTCTAGTCATTTCTTGCACCCGCAATAGCCTGCCCCTCTGATAATGTATAACTCTGGGCCCCACATTTATCACCTGCTCTGATTGGCGGTGGAAATCTCTTTCCCCTTCTTGGGAAGATTTTGCTGTTTATTTCTGCTTAAGGATCTCCAGGGACAGGGATTGCTCTGGCTACGGATGCACTATCATTCCACTTTACCTCTACACGTACTCCTCTGTCACAAGTGTGCAGTGTGAGCAGAAGGTCCTTCTTCGATATCCTCTTTTACCCAAAAGTGCAAGGAGGTTTGCACATGGAAACTATTCTTTTATATTCCTCACTCTCATTTTAATTCTATTTCACCTGAATACATTGGGCAGAGCAATCCCTTTTTTCCTCTCAATGAGCTGAAAGATCCCATGCATCTCCTAAACCAGCTCCACTTCAACTTGTAATGCTCTGCTGTAGTGCCCACCCCCAACCTCATGCTGCATCCTAAAATACCGCGTGAGTTCTTTTCTTCATTCACTCCCCTCCACCCTGAGACATGGGCCTTGTGATGTACACTTTCTTTTTCTTTCTTCACAAAGGTCTCTCAACCTGGATTTTTGGTTCATTCTTCCTTAGTTGTCTGCAGCAACTTCTGTGTTTCCTCCTACCTTAGTCCTTGCCCTTTCCCTTTGGTATCCCACAGCATCCTCCAGAAATCTTAGTTCCACGCCCTCAGAGATTGCCCACTGTGTCCAGTGTGCTCCCACTCAAGCCTGCACCCCATCCTTTCACCTGGGACTTCAGCACCTGCCTTGAGCTTCTTCTTGCTTCTCTCTCTGTGCTGGCACTCAACCCGTAGGCTCCTGCCATACCGGTCTTTCTGTCATGTCATTGTCACCTGGTCAATTCCTCACCCATAGTTTCCCATTTCCCACCATTGTTTGTTTTTTTTTTTAAGTCTCTAAATGGGCCCCATCTTTATGTATGTAATTTTTATTTCCTGTAACTTTCTGACACACTGTCTTCACTGTTCATCACTGTCTTTTGCCCTTGGTTATTCCTTCCCCTATCCCTTTCATATCTTCCTTCTCCCCACTGATCTCATGTCCCGCCCATCCCCAAGGTCCAGCTCAAGACCCATCTGCTCTCACTCCAGCCCAGGGAACCTCCACTCTAACTGCTCAATAGAGTAACCTGCAGTATTTTTACCCAGGTCTGATCCTGGAACAATTGAAACCTGAACTCTTGCATGAGACTCAGGCAGCTTTCTTTTTTCTGAATTCCCCCCATTTGTTACTACTGCGCACTAACCAGTGAGAACAGCAGCTTCTAGCTGATACAACACATGGGCAACGCTGTGGCTCTTAGAACCAGCCCCATGGAGCTCCACCCTGTTTCCCACCTCATTTCCTTTTCTTCTCCAATCAGAGGCTGAGGTGCGTGATCATCAGTGAATATCTGTTGACTGACAAGTCACTTGATTTTAACATACAAATAACACACTCATAAAGATTTATCCTTCATCTGTTTCCTCTTGAAGGCTTTGTTGAGTCTAATAATCTTTAGCCCCATCAGAGACAGAAGCACAACCTTGGGATAATGACAGAAGCTTTGGGGACACTTACTTTATTATATTCACCCAGTGTTTAATTGTTGAAGCTGAACCACATGGGTTTTTTGGGGGGAGAGGTTATTATTTCTGATCTTTGTAGTGTTTTTGGTGTTTACCATCTTTAACAACCAATTTAATTTAGGGGCACCTGGGTGGCTCAGTTGGTTGTGTCATGCTCAGGTTATGATCTCCAGGTCCTGGGATCGAGCCCCATGTCAGGCTCCTTACTCAGTGGGGAACCTGCTTCTCCCTCTCCCTCTGCCTCTCCCCCTGCTTGTGCTCTCTCTCATGTGAATAAATAAAATCTTTTTTTAAAAAAATTTAATTTAGCCAGTTACAATACTTTGTCTAAATTTACAATATATTCTACCTACCTAAATATGGTAGCTAAAATTAGACATGATAACCAAGAGCTATTCCTCTGTCACCACGGCCTGACACGGTGATACTGAGACCCTCTCAGAAGTACCTGTTGGTGTCCATGCTGTGTAGCTCCTCATATTAGGCCAGTTTTTAATCATCTCTTCACTTTAAAATTATCATCAAATTGCTGTTTTTCTCTTTCACGGAATCATTCTGCTTTTTCCCTAATGAGTGTTTTTGGAGTATGTTTACTCACAGTTTCCCTAGGGTTTAGCATTGTGTCATCATATGGGAATGATCAATAATGAAGCCAGTGGGACGTAGAATAGTATTTCACTTTACTTTAACACTTTGTAGTGCTTTGATATACATCATCCCCCAAACAAGGACGATTTTCATTTTAAACTATTCTTAATGAAAACTTACTTTCAGAAGCCCATATTTATTCAAACTCAGCCAGCAGTGTTTCAGGGTAGAGGTCCTTAGGAGATCTGCTTTAGGAATAAAAATGGGCAGCAGTGAGTGTATTAGTTGTTTTTAAGTGGGTATTTTTTAAATTACTTAAGGGTGCTCAACATTATTTTTATCAGTTAAAATACGCTTAAGCAAATTCATTTTTTCCCCTTTGTGTAACAAGAAGTCTTAAAGAAACCACTTCATAGCTTATAGAGTAACTCAGGATGTCATAATAGGCCCATGCTCCTTGTGACTTCACCCCCCACCTTCCTCCATAGGTGCCTGTCATCCTCCTAGACCTACCATTCTTTCTGTAGTTTCTGACATTGTGCTTGTTTCCAGGCAGAGACTAGAGGAAAGACAGAGCAGAGGGGGAAGAGTTGAGTTTGCTTTTTTAAAGAGCTTTCTTGGAATTTCCCTTCCCTGAAGGCCACCTTGTGCCTTCCCATTACATCTCATTGGACAAAATTGTCACTCAGCCCCCCCCTACAGCCTGGGAAGCGTACTTTCTGAGCTGGGAGCATTGCCTCCCAAATATGCCAAACATTCTGATAGTAAGAAAGAAGGGGAAACCGGTTATAGAATTGGCAGCTGGGAGTGTCTGCCATTCTATTTCAATGATTATTTTCATTCTTTTTCATCATTTGTTGTTAAAAGTTATTAATTTAATGGTCTTAAAAGACAAGAAGAGTTACTAACTCAAGACCAGCATTTGTGAGATTTTTATAAATTATAAATGAGTTGGGTTCAACTGAGCAAAGTTTTACTCTATTGGTTTTCCATTTTTTATATTCATAGAAGTATTCAACTATTTTAATTGTTCCAACACTTTTTAAAAACCATGTCACTGCATTTGTACAAAATGCTGATTATTGTCATGCGTAGAATTTTATTAATAAAAATAAAATGTGTCTTGGGACACCTGGGTGGCTCAGTCGGTTAAGCGTCTGCCTTCGGCTCAGGTCATGATCCCAGGGTCCTGGGATCGAGTCCCACATCGGGCTCCCCGCTCTGCGGGGAGCCTGCTTCTCCCTCTGCCTCTGTCTCTCTCTCTGTCTCTCATGAATAAATAAATAAAATCTTTAAAAAAATAAAATGTGTCATAAATTCATACTGCCTGGTGTTTTGATTTTGAAATTTGCAAATATACTTGAAATCCTGCTAATATAGGAAAATAGGAACCTGCTGAATCATTATGGTTTCAATATGGCAAAGAAACTGTGCTCTCCCCCCATCAGAGTGGGCATTTTTAGATGAAATTTTATTGTAATTAAGATTTTATATAAGATAATTTTATAAAAGAAATGAATTTCTTTATAAGTTTTTTCCTTCTTTCTTCACAACATACTGGTGGTACTCCTTGGTCCTTCTCAGTCACAAGCTCCATTGTGAACCACAGACCTCAGAAACTGGAGGGAGGGAGAGTGGAACTGAGCTGTGATTGTTGTCACCAGAAAATATACTGGGGAGGAGTGAACACAAGGTGGTAAAAATTTGCCTTGCCGTTGAAAGAAAGAAAGAGAGAAAGAGAGAGGGAGGGAGGGAAGGAGGGAGGGAGGGAGAAAGGAAGGAAGGAAGGAAGGAAGGAAGGAAGGAAGGAAGGAAGGAAAATTAGATGAATCAGCCGTTCTCATTGAGTTAGTAGAATTCATTTTTATTCATTTAAATTCTGCTGATCTCATTCTGCACAGTTTATAAGAATATAGGTGCATGTGTAAAATGCAGTTACCCTCCACATGATGCCATGGCTGTGTTTATTGAAAGCTTAGCTTAGGAAGCTCTTTCATCTTCTGACGGTTGTGGGGTGTGTGTTATTCTTTCTCTGAGTAGGAACATCTGGGTTGCTGATGACAACTTGGTGTCATGATTAGACCTTTACCAGTTATTTAAAGAGAGTGAAAGTGTGTGAGTGTGCACACGCACATGTGCAAATGTGGGTGTACACACATGTGCTCTGATATGCATAATTTTTAAGGAAAGGGGGAGGTAAAGAGCAAAAGAATCTGGCAGCATTTCTGAAAAAGGTGTTCAGAATTGCCTGATGTTCTTGGACCCTATCCCAGAAGCTTCTCATCAGGTGAACTAGCACACAGCATACAGCAAATGTAAAATAGAGCTCAAAATCTTTTCTCTACATGAGGTTATTGCAATAGTTCAAATATTTGCTGTAATCTTCGCAATTAAAGTGTATACTATCCACCTCTACTTCAGTCACATTTATTCAATAAAAACAAGCCTCTTCTGTTCTTTAGTATATTTTACTTCTGTATTTAACAACTAAGGGGAACTCACTAAAAATGTGTTCTTTTTGTATAATAATAATAATCAGGAGTCTTATTTATTCATTTCTTGATTTAAAAAAATCCTAATCTTTTGGACTATAAGCACATGGGTTTATATTACAAGATCATTTTTGTGAAAGCAGCTCTTATTATAGGTTAAGACTTTTTTGCCTTAGGAGATATCTCTGTGAGTCCAGTCTATGGCCCAGGAGGAGAATCTCTATCATCATATCCAGGACAAGCTTATGGTGACCCAGTCTCTGAGCCTGTCTATTTATACAGAGTTTATGGCTTTTTCAAGACCAGCCCATTCCTTTTTAAAACAAAGTTCTGATTTTTACATATTTTTTATTCATGTTAACTTCAAATTTGTCTTCCATATAACTTACATGGTTGGGTCTGGTTCTGCCCTTTGGAGCAGCCCCAAACTCCCCCTCTTCTATATTTGAATGCAGCTATTATATCCTTTCTAAGTATTTTCTTCTCCAGACTAAAAGTCCCCATGGATGTTTGAAGTAGGGAAGAGTCGTGTATGGCAGTGTGGCAGGGCATGTTTCAAGTAAATGCTGGTGGGCCCTGGACAGACACAGAAGTTGTATGTCTTCAGAGTTGACCGGATACGTGAATGCAAATCAGCACCTAGGCAGCTCACATGAGAAGGGGGTTTAAAATGCAATGCCACATTTAGAGATGTGTGTAGAAACAGGGGTTAGTATAATATTTTCTTCCTCTGTCAGCTGAGATGACCTAGCAGCAACAAGACTCTGGTAGCAACAAGCATGCCTAACACCCAGATGTTGGTTTTTAATACCATTCTCTAGCAAAAGGAACCAGGCATTGAAAAAAATGACTGATTCTAGGACTAAGGAAAGAAATATCCAATATGAGCCTAAAGAATCTTGTCTTGCCAGAAAGTAAAGAATTAAAACACCACATGTTGGTGCATGTCAAAGACCGCAGGATCCAACAGAAGGAACTTCTAATGTGCAAAGCTGAGACAATTTAAACAACGAAATAAATTAGTATTGGATGATAACCCAAAGTATGGAATAAATATCCATGAGTCCATATAGATAAAAATAAAGAATCTGAGAAATAAATTATAGGGGAGAAAATCTCTTGTGCAGAAGAATTCCAAATAATTTATGTAAATATTCCCACTTCAAGGGCAAAGAGCATAATTCTCCACTCCTTCAATGTTGACTGCTCATAGTGACCCCCTTCCAACGAGTACAGTATGAATGAGAAAAAAGGAACTTTACAGTAGAGAAACTTAACAAATACTACTGCAGCCAGGTTATCAAGGTCATCTGCAGTGATAAGTCATGTTACTACTATATACCCTTGATATGATGTGATGAAAATGGCATTTTGCTTCTGTGATCTTCTTCCTCCAAACCAATAACCCCAATTCTAATTTCTCAAAAAAATTATACAAATCCCAATTGAAGGATGTTCTATAAAATACTTGACTGTACTCTTCAAAACTTCAAAGGCACCAAAAACAAGGGAAGTCTGAGAAACTATCATAGCCAAGAGGAGCCTAAGGACACATTACAATTTAGTGTCGGTATCCTGGATAGGATACCAGAACAGTGAAAGGACATTAGAAAAACTAAGGAAATCTGAATAAATTAAGGACTTTAGTAAATAATAATATATCAATACTAATTTTTTTAATTGTGACAAATGTACCATATTCACATAAGTTGTTAATAACTGGGGAAACTGGATGAGGAGGTTTAGGGGAACTCTGTACTATATTTTCCATTTCTCTGTAAATCCAAACTGTTCTAAAAAATAACATTTATTAAAAAAAATTTTTTTAAAGATGTCTAGGAGAAAACCTGGAAGACCTTGTATATGGTGTTGCCTGTTTAGAAATACAACACCAAAGGCATGATCCATGAAAGAGCCAATTGATAAGCTGAACCTCTTAAAATTAAAAACATCTGCTCTACGAAAGACAGTGTCAAGAGAATGAGAAGACAAGCCACAGACTAGGAGAAAATATTTGCAAAAGACACATCTGATAGAAGACTTGTATCCAAAACATACAAAGGAGTCTTAAAACTCACTAATAAGAAAACAAACAGGGGCGCCTGGGTGGCTCAGTTGGTTGAGCGACTGCCTTCGGCTCAGGTCATGATCCTGGAGTCCCGGGATCGAGTCCCGCATCAGGCTCCCTGCTCGCAGGGAGTCTGCTTCTCCCTCTGACCCTCCTCCCTCTCATGCTCTCTGTCTCTCATTCTCTCTGTCTCAAATAAATAAATAAAATCTTTAAAAAAAAAAAAGAAAACAAACAACCCAGTTTAAAAATGGGCAAAAGACCTTAATAGACACCTCACTAAAGAAGATATACAGATGGCAAGTAAGCATGTATAAAGATGTTCAGCATTATATGTCATGAGGGAATTGCAAATTAAAACAGCAATGGGAAAATGCTACACACCTATTAGAATGGCCAAAATCTGGAACACTAGCAACACCAAATGCTGGATGAAGAGCAGCAGGAACTCTCACTCATTGCTGGTGGGAATGCAAGAGGGCATAGCTATTCTGGAAGACAATTTAGCTGTTTCTTACAAAAGTAAACATATTCTTACCATATTATCCAGCAGTCACACTCCGTGGTATTTACCCAAAGGAGGTAAAAACTTACGTTCACACGAAAACCTGCACACAGATGTTTATAGCAGCTCTATTCATAATTGTCAAAACTTGGAAGCAACCAAGATGTGCTTCAGTAGGTGAATGTATAAACTGTAGTACAACCAGACAATGGAATGTTATTTCCTAAAATGAAGTGAGCTATCGAGCCATGAAAACTTAAATGCATATTACTAAGTGAAAGAAACCAATCTGAAAAGGCTACAGACTGTATAATTCCAATTATATGACATTCTGGAAAAAGCAGAACTATGGAAACAGTAAAAATATCAGTGGTTGCCAAGGGTTGAAGATAAGGAGAAATGAACAGGCAAAGCACAGAGGATTTTTAGGACAGTAAAACTATACTGTATGATACTACAGTGGTGGGTACACATCATCATACATTTATCAAAACCCATGGGATGTACAACACCAAAAGTGAGCCCTGATATAATCTCTGGACTTTGGGTGATGATGACGTGTTAATGTAGGTTCATCTGTTGTAACAAATGTACCCCCGTGGTGCAGGATGTCAATGATGGGAAAGGTCGTCCAAAGGAGAGGGGTGCAGGCAGGGTGTATACGCAAACTCTCTGTACTTGCCACTCAATATTGCTGCAAACCTAAAACTCTTCTCAACAATAAGGCTTATTCATTTCTTAAAATGCCAACAAGACATATATTACATCCTTTCCTAGTAGTCAAGCTAAATTGAAGTCAGATTTCTAAAGTTTAAGCAGGTTGCTAGAATGTGCAGTCAGAACAAGGAGAGACTTAAATTGTATGACTTAAATGTTTGATGACTCCAAACTCTGATAATAGAATGCTCTCATCTTTCTCAGATGGACAAGCCTTCTCTCCCCGTGCAGCGCAGGATGGGCAAGATGAATGTTTGCTTTTGTGACTCTCACTTTGGATCCTGCTTCCCAGTAGATAAACACCCCTCTGCTGCAGCACACATCACATTCTCTCTGCAGAACTTCAGGTCTGCTTTCCGGGAATCCAAATATGTAGGCGTCACACTTCTATGGCTTTGACCTATTTTGCTTTGATTGTGTAGTTTAACTTTCAAAATGTGACACTGACTTCATCTCCAAATATTTCCAATACTCCCTCAAAAGCACTGCTGACCATGTCAGCTCCTTCAAGTATTCTCAATAAAGTATATTTTCAGCCTGTTTTTTACTCTGGCCCTCCTCTGATTACAGTCCCATTACTGAATACCTTTCCTACTATTTTATTTTAACATTCATTTTAAAACCGAATGCCCAGAACTGCTGAAGGGCTCTACATGTCATCTGATTATTTCAGAGTACAGTGGACTCTTGTATTCATCCGGACACTGTAATTACATTAATGCAACCAAAAATTATATTAAGTACTTTAGCAGCCCCATCTCACTAGCTTTTGTTGAGACTGTAGTTAAAAACATCCCTGAGGCCTTTATCCTGTGAACTGGTACATCACGCACCTGCTCATAAAGTCTCTCCTCCAACTTGTGCTTTTATAATTGAATCTCTTTAAATGTAGATGCAGACAATTACATTTGTCCTAGTTAAATTTCATCTTGTTATTTTGAGCCCAGAGTTCCAGCTTATTGAAATCTTATTGAATCTTGGTTCTGTCATGGATTTCTGCTATGTGTCCTTGTCTGTGCCTAGGACCCAGGTAGAGGAAGCTTGCAGATAAATCTATCCCAGCTGGGCTAACTCAAAGCCAGAGGTATGGAAAGGAGACAGCAGTGATGATTGCCCAGGAATGGAGAAGGCAAGCTGCCTTCTCTAACAAAGTAGCAGCTCTCTGATGTTTTTGGTGGCAGGTCACAATCCAACATTGTAAAATATGTTGAAAGTCATTTGTTACTAATTGCATTTAACATACTGAAGTTTATGAAGGACTTATAAATTAGAAGGAATCTGAGACTATATTGTTCTTCCTGCTCCTCTACATTCTCTGAGACATTCTCTTTAAAGAGTTCATTTATTTTTATTTATTTGACACAGAGAGAGAGAGAGTGGGCGCAAGCAGGGGGAGGGGGAGAGGGAGAAGCAGGTTCCCCACTGAGCAGGGAGCCTGATGCGGAACTCGATCCCAGGACCCCGGGATCATGACCTTAGCCGAAGGCAGATACTTCACAGGCTGAGCCACCCATGTACCCCCTCTGAGACCTTCTTCAATGGGAGAAAAGGGGACAGAATTGAACTAGTGAAACCTGGCTTTCTCGTGTAGGCTGCAATCTATATACATTGGGTCTGCCCAGCGCTACTCCGCACGGTGGGCCTCAGTCTATTTTTAAGTCTACAGTGTGCCTGAAGGATCGTGTTCCCATGAGTGACACCCTTTCGTAAGTGTGGCTGCACATTATGGGCTTCTGCTTTAGCAGAAGCTGCCAGCATGCTGGGGGTTATTCTAGTGCATCAGATGTTCCCCTATTCCTCTCTCCCCTGCTGCTTCGTGGCATGCCACTGGCTTGAAAAATCTCAGCTCTAACATTTCAAGCAGTGATTTGCAAACTGCGGCATGTTAAAGCTGGGGTTGGCAAACTAGGGCCCATGGACCAAATCTGGCTCACCACCTGCTTTTGTACATGGTCAAATGGATGAGGGGCAAAAAATTTTCAAGAAAGAGTAATATTTCCTGACACAAGAAAATTATATGAAATTC
This sequence comes from Leptonychotes weddellii, assembly GCF_054177405.1. Classification (NCBI taxonomy): domain Eukaryota; kingdom Metazoa; phylum Chordata; class Mammalia; order Carnivora; family Phocidae; genus Leptonychotes; species Leptonychotes weddellii. The sequence goes on along the minus strand of NC_138372.1, from coordinate 122,858,260 downwards.
AATCTCATATAATAAAATGCAATAAAATTGTACTGGAACACAGACGCTCTCATTTATTTATATATTGTCAATGGTTGCGTTTGTGCCACAATGGCAGATTCAGGTCCTTGTGACAGAGACTTCATGGCCACAAAGTTTAAAATATATACCAACTGGCCCTTGACAGAAAAAGTTTGTCAAACTGGTGTTAAAGGATCACTTGCATCAGACTCACCTGGGTTGCTTTTGAAACCAGATTCCTGAGCCCCACCCCAGATGAAAGGCACCAGAATTTGGAGATAGGGCCCAAGAATGTGCATTTTAAGCTAGCTCATGTGGGTCACATCTTGATAAACGCTGACAAAACTAATGATAATGAGCTGAGTGTATGGGAAAGGAAAAGATTCTACCCTGCTTTTTCTTTTTTTTAAAAGATTTTATTTATTCATCTGAGACACAGAGATAGAGAGAGAGAGCGCATGAGCAGGGGGAGAGGCAGAGGGAGAGGGAGAAGCAGGCTCCTAGCTGAGCCAGGAGCCCGATGTGGGGCTCGATCCCAGGACCCTGGGATCATGACCTGAGCCAAAGGCAGACACTTAACCATCTGAGCCACCCAGGCTCCCTTCTACCCTGCTTTTTCTGCCCAACCTACTGTCTTTTTATCCCATGTGATTAATTTTTCTACAAACTGTATGCATTCTAATTGGTCAGTTTCTTTCTTTTTTTTTTTAAGATTTTATTTATTTATTTGACAGAGAGAGAGATAGCGAGAGCAGGAACACAAGCAGGGGGAGTGGGAGAGGGAGAAGCAGGCTTCCCGCCGAGCAGGGAGCCCGATGTGGGACTCGATCCCAGGACCCTGGGATCATGACCTGAGCCGAAGGCAGACACTTAACGACTGAGCCACCCAGGCGCCCTATTTTGTCAGTTTCTAAACACTTCCCCAAATCAGCTCTCTTTTCCAAACTTTTCTATTCTGTAGGAAGAATGCTGGGTATTAGTTTTCTAGGGCTGCCATAACAAATTACCACAAGTTGGGTGACTTAACAGAAATTTTGTCTCTCAGAGTTCTGGAGGCCAAAGGGCATTGTTCCCTCTGGGGGGCCCGCGGAAGAGTCCATTCTTTGCCTCTTGTAGTGCCTTGTGGCTGTTAGCATTCCTTGACTTGTGCTCTCATCACTCCAGTCTCTGCCTTCATGGCCACATTGCCTCCTCTTCTTCTCCATGTCTTCTCTTCTGTCTCAAATCTTCCTCTGCCTTTCTCTTATAAGGACACTTGTCATCAGATTCAGGGCCCACACTGATAATCCAGGATGATCACATCTCAAGAGCCTTAACCTAATTGCATCTGCAAAGAACTTTTTTCCAAACAGAGTTACATTTCCTGGTTTCAGGGATTAGGGCATGCACAAGTCAACCCAGTCCAGATGCCATTGTTCTCCTCTTGCTCCACAATCATTCAGTTTCCAGGTCTTGAAGATCCTATCCCTCCCTCTCCAGTCCTACTGGTACCATGTTTATTTTGTTCTGTCCACAGGAATCTCTTATCTAGGAATTTATGATGGTGTCCTACTCTTTGAAAAATTTAGAACACATTTCTGAGCCTGGACATAGGGGCTTTCTAGAATATTGCCAGTGGATTTTCCATTTCCTTCTCCCTCTCCTTTCCTATTTGTCCCTTACCTTCCAGCCACACTGTACTATTTGCTGTTACCGTCCCTGCTCCTGTCTTGTTTCTGAACTCACTCACACTGTCCCTTCCTTCTGGAAGACTGCATTTCCCTCCATCCTTTCCACCACTAACCGTGCCCTTGTATCATCTACAACCCGAGCATCTTTCAAAGTTCATTTGAGGTCCTACCTCCATGAGAGCTTCACTGTTTCTTCCCACTGGATGCGAATCTCTGAGACCATCACACCTGTTACGGCATTTACCTTCTTCTGCCTGGTGTTACGACATCTGTATTGCATTGCCGTGGCTCCACATGTAAACTTCCTTAGCTCAGGGATTGTGAGACAGTGTCCTGAGTGGTGAAGAGCTAGGGCTCTGACTCACACTGCCTGGTACCACTCCAGTCACTTAGCAGCCATGGATCCTTAGGCAGGTTATTTAAAATCTCCTCATTGTAGTTTGCATCGTAAATGGGGAGAATAATAACAACTCCTTTCTGGAGCTGTCCTGAGGATCCCATGAGATGATGCATGTAAAGTACCTAGAACAGAGTAAACATGCAACATTTGGTTTTGTCATTATCTGTCTTATCTCTGTCTCCTGGGGGCTAAGACAAGGACTTCTATAAGGAGGTACTAAATAAATACCTATAGTGTTCAAATCATCACATTCAAACCTGAAACCAGAAGCAGATGACCTGAGTTTTTCTGTTCAGACCCCATGTTTATCAACTCGAGGTATGACGTGTCATTAGTATGAACCAACATAAATAAATCAACTTTCTGTCTTTTGCTGGATGTGAGTCTTGTTAGAAACTCTGTCATGGTGTTCTTTTCCATACTGTTTCTTTTCTTTTCTTTTTTTTTTTTTTTAAAGATTTTACTTATTTATTTGACAGAGACACAGCGAGAGAGGGAACACAAGCAGGGGGAGTGGGAGAGGGAGAAGCAGGCTCGGAGAGCAGGGAGCAGGGAGCCCGATGCGGGACTCGATCCCAGGACCGTGGGATCATGACCTGAGCTGAAGGCAGTCGCTTAACCAACTGAGCCACCCAGGCGCCCCATACTGTTTCTTTTCATCAAATGGATAGTTGGTGTTTAACTATGGATTTCATTTTTTTTAAACTTTTTAAAAATTTTTTATTGTTATGTTAATCACCACACATTACATCATTGGTTTTTGATGGAGTGTTCCATGATTCATTGTTTGTATATAACACCCAGTGCTCCATGCAGAACGTGCCCTCTTTAATACCCATCACCAGGCTAACCCATCCTCCCATCCCCCCTCCCCTCTAGAACCTTCAGTTTGTTTCTCAGAGTCCATCGTCTCTCATGGTTCATCTCCCCCTCCGATTTCCCCCCCTTCATTCTTCCCCTCCCCCTATCTTCTTCTCTTTTTTTTCCTTAACATATATTGCATTATTTGTTTCAGAGGTACAGATCTGAGAATCAACAGTCTTGCACAATTCACAGCGCTTACCAGAGCACATAACCTCCCCAGTGTCTATCACCCGGCCATCCTATCCCTCCCACCCCCCACCACTCCAGCAACCCTCAGTTTGTTTCCTGAGATTAAGAATTCTTCATATCAGTGAGGTCATATGATACATGTCTTTCTCTGATTGGTTTTCATTTTGTAGTGGTTTCTCTCATACAACCTGGTTTGCAGCCGGACACTAAATAGCCTGAAGTAACCAAGAGTAGAGACTTCCATGGTTATGAAGTCCATTGAAAGGAGCCAGCGCCCGGGGAAAGGAAAGCAGCCATGGATGGGCCTGTGATATCTGTCAGTAACTAGCACAGTGATAGATTTCTTCTCAGACTCTAGTGATGCTCATAAGGAAGAGCGCCGTCGTGGCAAATCTCATTAAAAATGGCCTTTGAAAACTGCCTTTGCTTCATGATTCGGGATCTAACACACTCTGCTGTGGGTATGGGGGTTCTAGGCAGAGAACACTCTTGGTGTTCTAGCAGACCTTTAGACTGGACTGGCTTAGAGGTGGCCAGTCTCGAAGCCTCTTAGTCCAGTGGGTGAACATGGTTCTAAAGAGGATTTAAAATGTGTTTTTCAAAACGTGAGTTCTGGGTATCATGCTAGGAAGTAGTAAAGGAATGTGGGCAGAGCTGTGGCTTAGAACCAGATTTTGAATAAACTTAGAGGAGTTGCTATAATTATAGAACTTGGCAACACAGTTGGATTGCAATGCCAGATTAATCTTCCCCAATACAGAGCCTGCAGTTTTATAAAGTAGGGGCCTGATTGATCGGATATTGCATTCTGGTGTCGAACTTTCTGGTCTCTCTTACAGAATTTTGCTCTTTGAGACTTCCATGGGATTGTACTGAACGATCCTGTATGGAGGCAGCTTTTAGATATTGTTAAACTTCTTCCAGATGTACATAAATTCCCCAACAAAAGGATTGCACTTATTTAGGGGTCATATATTCTGGAATTAAATGTATATTTTTCCATAGAAACAAAGTTATTAAGTTTACTTCAAAGGATAAATTTAAAAAGCAAAGCAAATTTAACCCATTATGTAGCCAAAATGTAGTACATTGGCAATAATATATATTCTTAAAAACATACTTTTGCCGGTCTTTGCCCTTTCCCAGCTATCCGTACCTGGAAGGCAGCCTACCCCTCAAAGAACCAGGGAAAAATAGCTGAGTAATGACTTTTTGTCTGTCCCTACAAGTCTCTCCTTGTATGGAGGTTTAGAGTCTGTTGGTTGAAAACTGAATCTCTCTAGATTTGAGGGACACTATCAGATGGCAGTTTCCTTTGGTAGAGGCCAAGTTTGTGTCCAGGTTTGGTATGTGGGGTTTTTCATTCAAACCTCTGGTGGGACCTCTGGTGCCTAAAGAATAAAAATTATAATGATTTTATAAGCAATAACTAATGCACACTTACTATATATCAAGCATGGCTCCAAATGCTTTACATATGTTAATTCATTTAATCTTTACAAAAACCTGAGATTGGTTATCACCAGTTTCCGTGCAAGGGAAACCAAAACACTAGAGAGGTTAAGGAAGGTGCTAAGATCAAACGGCTAACAAAACAAGATCCAGGATTCCATTCCAGGCAGTCTATCCCCAGTGTCCAAACTCTGGATACTATATGACCACCACTGATTCCTCCCTGTGCAACCGTAGGTGCCTTTTTCTAGCTACTACCGTCATCTGTATATAACATTCTGTTATGACCTCAAGGAAATGAGCCGTTCACACATCACATTCCCAGGGAACACCCCACTGCCCACCACGGCATTATCTAGAACTGCTATTGGCCTTTGTGTGGCCCTGGCCTTGTTTAGATTCAGTTGGTGATTGTTGACCCTTCCTCAGAGCTGCTGCTTTTGCTCTGAGGTTTCCAAAAACCCCAGCTTTTCACACTTGTCCCTCTTCCACCTCCGTTTTCCTTTCCTCCCGGCCTGTACCATCCAGGTGATGGTGTCCCCTAACTTCCCTGATAGCTAAAGCTGAAACCAATTCAGTACCACTCATTAAAGCTACGCAAAACAAAAAGCCAACAAGATGAACTTTCTTGTTCTTAATGCTGACAGGAAAAGAAAAACAAGTTTAATCAGAGGAATATGAAGGGTAAGAATATAGATGGAGATTTGTGAGAGTCTACAGGAAACTTAAAAGTTTTTCAGTAATGTTAAAGATTCAAGGAACTGAATCTATGTTAAGTCTCATTTCACTTCGTTTCTTTTTTTTTTTAAGATTTTTTATTTATTTATTTGACAGAGAGAGACACAGCGAGAGAGGGAACACAAGCAGGGGGAGTGGGAGAGGGAGAAGCAGGCTTCCCCCTGAGCAGGGAGCCCGATACGGCACTCGATCCCAGGACCCTGGGATGGACCTGAACCGAAGGCAGACGCTTAACCGACTGAGCCACCCAGGCGCCCCTCACTTTGTTTCTTATAGTACAGTCGTATCGGCCCCTGTCTTGCTTTTCAGTGTGCAGATGTAGTGAAGTAAGGAAAGATTTTCCTGAGATATCGAAGAAAGAGTGTCAGACTGTGGAAGGAGAGCCCATATGAAGGCACCTGTGCCCTGAGCAACCCATGTGATGACTGATGAGTTGTGACTGGTGAAAAGAGAAAACACAGCTTGTGCACGTTCTTTGTATGGGAGGAAAGACGCTGATGTAAGGGAGAGCGGTGAGGTGGTCTGCGTGGGATGATGGAACAGCAGTGCTGACCAGAGAAGCAGGAGTGGGGTGGAGCGGGGATGGGGTAGAGAGGGTGGTGTGCAGGGGACCTGCTAGCACACTGTTTTATAAGTGACTCTATCACTTGACTATACTCTGGGCGTTGTCTGTAAGTACACTGATCGCATTTCCTCAACAAGTGCATTGTTTAGAAGTATTGATCACATACCTAGAAAAATTAATAATGAGACATTAATAAAAGTAATTCCAGAATTCAGTAAAGTGACTGCAAATAAGACCAATAAAAAAAGAAAGCAGTTGCCTCTAGCTACAGTGTGATTCCAGTTTATAATCAGTAAGGAAACATAACTTTAAAAAATTCTCAACAGCAAAATAAAGTGAAATACTCTTAATGAGAAGTGAATGATCTATACAAATTTGTTTTTTTTTTTTAATTTTGCTAAATAAAAAAAGATGACTTAAAGAAATATATACTCTTTTCTTTTATATAATAAGAAGATAGGGGCACCTGCGTGGCTGAGTTGGTTAAGCGATGACTCTTGATTTCAGCTCAGGTCTTGGTCTCAGGGTTGTGGGATCCAGCCCCGTGTAGGGCTCCATGCTCAGTGAGGAATCTGCTTGAGGATTCTCTCTCTTCCCTCTCCCTCTGCCCCTTCCCACACTTGCATGCACATGCACTCTCTCTCTCTCTCAAAATAAATAAAATCTTAAAAAAAAAATGTGCATTCTTCATAAATTGATTTTAAGATTTCCTACAGGTTTTTTTATTGAATATTTCAAAATTTTATTTATATAATTATAGTACTCATCAAAGTTCCAATAGGATTTTGGAGTTAGAACTGCAAGTGAGGGTAGGAAAAGATGAGACTGGGATTTAAAATAAAAGGATTCCAAAATTTGTTAAGAATCATACACAAGTGAGGTCATGGTCAGAGAAATCCAAAGTTTGAAGAATGCTATAGGGGCCCCTAGGTGGCTCAGTCAGTAAAGCATCTGACTTTGGCTCAGGTCAAGATCTCAGGGTCCTGAGATGGAGCCCTGAGCAGGGAGTCTTCTTGTTCCTCTGCCCCTTCCCCCCACCCCCCCACTCATGCACTGGTTCTCTTGCTCTCACTCTCTCAAATAAATAATCTTAAAAAAAAAATGCATGCTATAAAGCAACTGGCCTGAACTTTAAAAAAAAAAATGTCATGTCATGAAAGACAAAAAAGAGAGAGAGAGATGGAGAGAGAGAGAGAAAGAAGAAAGAGGAGGATAAAGAGAGAGGGAGGGAGGAAGGGAGGGTGGGAAGGAAGGAAAGGAGGGAGGGAGGGAGAGAGGAAAGAGAGCAAGACAGAGAAAGAGAAGAAAGATGGGTCAAATGACCTATATTAAAAGACATTAAAGAGACAGGACAACAACTAAATGTAATGGGTGATTCTTGATCAGATCTCTCTTATTAAAGGTATAAATTGTGGGAGCATTAAGAAATACTTAAGAGATGAAGTGTCATAATGTCTCTGGGTTACTCTCAAATAGTTCAGCAAAAAACGTGTGGGTGCATGTGTTGTGTGTATACAAATATAGAGTGCGAAAAGTAAAATGTGACAAAATGTTAATAAGTGGTGAGTCAAGGTGAAGGCTCTACAGATGTTCATTGTATCTTTCTTTCAGCTTCTCTGAAGATTTGAAATTGTTCCAAATAGAATGTTGGCAGTGGAAGGCGGGGGAGGCAGGGCCGGTATAGCAAACGTAAGAGAGAATATTAAGGAAGATTCTAAAAAATTAGTAATGAGGGCTCCTAGCCCTGCCAGATTCTGTATATTCATTAAACAAGCAGGTTATTAACTGTGTATTATGTTCTGTGTTGCTACATTTATTAAAACAGTAATGGCACAAAGCTAATCAGGGATCGGTGGACTGACACAGACAGCCAAAGGACGGGCATAACTGAGCATCTCTCACATGGTAAATCAATGAGGAAGGGCAAGATCATGCATGAAATCATAATGAGATAAATTCTTAGCAATTTTTTAAAAAATCAACTTTGCCCTTCCTCTCAAAACAGACACTGAACTAAATTATATGTTGGCTAATTGAATTTAAGTAAATAAGTAACATTAAATTTAAAAAATTATATTGGGTAGAAAGTAAAACATATAAATAAATAAATATAAAAATAAATAGAAAGAATGAAGTGAATGACCTTCTAAGCCTAGAGTAAACAGAACAAATCACAAAGAAGAGTCAGGAATTTTAACTCTATAAAAATTAAAACCTTGGCAGACAGTCTCTCCTCAGCTGTCCAGCCCGCCGCTTCCTTGGCGTCTCCAATAAACTCCTAGCTCCTTAAAAAAAAAAATTAAAGCAGTGTCACATTAAAAGAAATGTTTTAAAACTCATTTGGAAAACAGTACGCAGGTTAATGTTTTTTATTATTATAAAGAATTCATTCAAATTGATTTTTTAGAATCCCCAAATCCAAGAAAATAAATGGCCAAGGGCAGCCACAGACACTTCATAAAAGAAATGAAACTAGTAAACCACAGCTAACTAAATCATTGCAAATTAAACAATATTTCAACTCTAAAATCCCCCCCCCTTTTTTTTAAATAACAATGACTTGCAGGAGAAGGTGGAGATAAGCTCCTACTTTCATTCCTTGTTGGTGGCATTATAAAGCCATATAGTTCTGTTGGGAAATAATTTATCAGTTCTTATTATGAGACCTAAAAATCATTATACCATTGATTCAGTGATGCTTTTTCACGGGCTCTAGCTTAAGCAAACTAAAATAGTGGGTATGGTGAAAACTATGTACAAAAACTTGTCGCTCATATCATTATTTATTAAAATGAAACATTACAAGTGCGTTAAATGTTTAACAATAATGGACTATTTAGTGAATTATGATATAGTGCCCAAAGGAATATTGTGCAACTATTAAAATAGTGATTATGGAGATTGCATGAAAAAATTATTTTGAAATGTGAAGTTTAGAAATGTTGAAAAATTACGTGCATAATACAAATGATATTTTTTTAATACCAACTTAATGAACTACCCTTTATCACTATGATAAATACTTATTCATCTTACCCAAGTATTTATCCTTTATAATAAAGTATATCTTCTTTTCCCTATCAAGGAAGAAAAATAATTCAGTAAAGTCTCCCATGCAAGGCAGCACTTACCTGTGTATTAGAGCAAGTTTCCATCAGTTGCCATGTCACTCTAGAATTGTTCAGAAAGATAGGTATTCAAACAACTATATTTTATTGTTGTTCTTGCTGCATAATTTTCCTGTTTTGCCTACCCTATGAGTAAATCAAGAAAGCAGACCGAGGGAAAATATTCTCAGAGAATGATGTATTTGAGATATGGGTATCGCCCACTTTTTGAAAGTGGCTTTTACAAAAGACCTACATTAGTGCCTGGTTTTGCTAACCGAAAGAAATCCAAAGTGGATTTTTACTTTTACGAGAAAAGGCAAAACGTGCAGGGCATTCCGTGTTTGTTTTGCAGCGAACTGTTATAGATGCAGTGCAGACCCCAAGCCGCAAGGCGGGGCCCCCCCCCCAGCCCAGCGCCTTCCCTGCCATAACTTTGAAGTGTGTCTGTGAGCTTCTGTGCTTTATCTCCATTTATATTGTGCATCCTTAGCAAGATGGGTCCTAAGGTATCAGAAGAGCCTAAAAGAGGTTATTTTGGGAGTTTGGGAATGCCCCCAAAATTTCCCATATAAATTAATGGTAATTGTTTCTTCATTTTACACCATTTCAGCTTACAAAAGGTTTAGTAGGAACACTCTGCTTTCTGATAGCAGGGGAAATCTGTATTCAACTAAGTAATGGTTACTATTCTAAAAATATTTACCTGCCATTGATTTTGGCCCCATCTGTGTACAGACTAGACAGGTCTACCCACACAGCTGAGTATAGTCTGTACCAATCTACTCGATAAACACTGAAAAATAACTTGTTGAAAACAACTTTATAATTTGTTTTACCTTTAAGCATTTTGTATGGCTTCTCAGGTGCCGCTGTTATAAATACAGAAAAGGCAGACCGATAGGACAGCCAAATCATTAACATCCATACTTTTATCCAAATGTAAGTGGAAAAGTTGATACTCTAACTTAAAAACTATGCCGTGTCACGTAAATAGAGAATGAAACAAAGATCAAAAATCCATTATCTTCTCTACATACATTATCAGTAAATTCTTTGCAGTTGATCTAAGCACAATTGTGGTTTTATAACAAGATACAGCAAGATAGCAAGATATTTGATGCTCCATAATTATGGCAAGATTATCAACTGATTTGTTGGGATCTAGTGGTGTTTTGTTTTTGGGGGTTTTTTTTATCCCTAAGGTAACAAAGTAGTTAAAAAAAAAAAATAGCTGAGGGGCACCTGAGTGGCTCAGTAGGTTAAGCCTCTGACTTTTTTTTTTTTTTTAAGATTTTTTTTATTCTTTTGAGAGAGAGAGCGAAAGAGCACAATCGGGGCAGGGGGAGGGACAGAGGGAGAGGGAGAAACAGGCTCCCTGCTGAGCAGGGAACCTGACATGGGGGTGGGGGGACTCCATCCCAGGACCCCGGGATCATGACCTGAGCCAAAGACAGACACTTAACCGACTGAGCCACCCAGGTGCCCCAAGCCTCTGACTCTTGATTTCAGCTCAGGTCATGATCTCAGGGTCATGAGATCAAGCCTGGTATTGGGCTCTGCGCTCAGCGTAGAGTCTGCTTGTCCCTCCCCGCCCCCCATTCTCTCTCTCTCTCTCATAAATAAAGAAATAAAATCTTAAAAAAAAAAAAATAGCTGAGTGGGGAGACTTCAACTTTCCAGAAGATCATGTAAACATACTTTTCCCTATTCTTTCCCGTAAGAACTAAAAACTCTGAACATTTTATATTAAACAAACATAAAGATGAATAGTGGAGAAAAGAAGGCAGATTAGCTAGAGACCTCAGGACCAGGGGAACAACAGGGTAGTGAGTTCCCTGGGTTTTCTTTTTGCTTCATATATCCCAAACTTGCTGAAGAAGCTGGCAAACCAGAAATGCCAACTACACAGACAGAAAAAACTCCAACAACAAAAAAGCCTGTCCTGTCCTAGACAAAAGACAGGAAAGGGGCAGCTTAGCAAGACAGAAAACTTTTAGACAATAACCCCCCTACTTCAGCCAAACACCTCAGAAAAAAATACAGGCCCAACTCCACCACCCATACCAGCAAAGGCCAGACTTCCACCCTGGTCAAGCTATAAGGAGGGCCCCAACACTCCTGCCAGGATGGCTTCAGAGACAGCAAAGTAGGAAGCCTAGACTCTCATCCCCATTGGGCAGGAAAAACCCCCTCAGTGGAGACCATGCGGGGAACTGGAACTCCCACCCCCACTCAACAGGAGTCCCCTTAACCTCAGATGTCAACAGACCCACGTGGGGAAACTGGACTTCTACCCCCACGTTGCAGTAACAAGACAGGACCCTTCCCATTTCCCTTGCCAGAAGCACGTCAAAGAAAACCAGTTAAAACAAGTTTAAATGACATCCAGGGTCTCATCACATAAAACACAATGTCTAGGTTTCAGATGGAAATGACTCATAATACAAAAAACTAGGGAGAGCTCAAACTAAATGAAAAAGCAATCATTAGGGGCCAACACCAAGATGACAGAACTGCTAGGATCATCTGACAATGATTTTAAAGCAGTCATGATAAAAATGCTTCAGTGAAAATTATGAACATGCCTGAAACAAAAGAAAAAATAGAAAATCTCAGCAAAGAAATAGAAGATATGAAAAAAAAAAAACAAATGGAAATTTCAGAACTGAAAATAAAATAACCTAAATAAAAAGTTCAGTGTATGGACAAAATTGCAGAAGGGAAGGGGCAGAGGAAAGAAATAGTGAACTGGAAGATAGAACAGTAGAAATTACTGAGTCTGAACAACAGAGAGGAAATAGGCTAAAAAGAACTGAACAGTTCCTTAGGCACCCATGGGACTATAACAAAAGATCTGACGTTTATGTCATGAGATCCCTGGAACGAGAGAAGAGAGAGGGGCTAAAAAACTACTGGAAGAAATGATGGCTGAAAATGTCACAAATTTGGCAAGAGGCTTAGACCTATAAATTCAAGAAACTCGTTGAACCTAAATACGATAAATGTAAAGAAATCCATGCCACGTACATTAGTCAGGGTTCTTCAGATGCACACACACATACACACATCTTATCAGTTCTGGCTACCTTGCAGATTTTGGACTTGCCAGCCTCTACAATATTGTAGGCCAACTCTTTAAAATAAATCTCTCTCAGGCACCTGGGTGGCTCAGTTGGTTAAGCGACTGCCTTCAGCTCGGGTCATGATCCCAGAGTCCTGGTATCGAGTCCCACATCGGGATCCTGGCTCAGTGGGGAGCCTGCTTCTCCCTCTGACCCTCTCCCCTCTCATGCTGTTTCTCTCTCTCTCTCAAATAAATAAATAAATAAAATCTTTAAAAAATAAAAAATAAAATAAAATAAATCTGTCTCTCTCTCTCTCTCTCAGAAAGACAGAACTAATAGGATAAGTGTGTGTGTATATATATATAAAACATATACATATATACACATATATATCATATATGACATACACATATGTGTGTATTATATACATACAATGCACACATATAAATGTATGTGTGTAATATATATGTACATGTGTGTTATATATAACACACATATGCACATTCATATATACATGTGTATATAAAATACATACACATGCATATATGTGCACAGAATACATACACACCTGCACACACACACACATCCTATTGGTTCCATCTCTCTGAAAGAGAAAGATTTATCATAAGGAATTAGCTCACATGATTGTAGAGGCTGGCAAGTCCAAAACTGGCAAGGTAGTCCAGTAGGCTGTAGACCCAGGAAAGAGTCATTGTAGTTCAAGTCGGAAGGGAGTCTATTGGCAGAACTTCCTCTTCTTCAGGTGAAGTCAGTCTTTTTTCTCTTAAGGCCTTCAACTGATTGGATGAGGCTTATCCACATTATAGAGGCTAATCTACTTTACTCAAAAACTACTGCTTTTAATCTCATCCAAATAATATCTTCACAGAAACATCTAGAATCATGTTTAACCAAATATCTGGGTGACATGCCCTAGCCAAGTTGACAGATACAATTAATCATCATACCAAGAATTGAACTTCTGAAAGTTTTCTTTGTCTGAGACAAAGAAAAATCTTGGAAGCATCCAGAGAAAAATGATACCTTATCTATAGGGGAAAAACAACTTAAGCAACAGCAGATTTCTCAGCAGAAACCATTAAGAGGGAAAAAAGATAATATTTTTCATGTATTAAAAGAACTATCAACTCAGCATCCATACTTGGCAAAAATATCTTTCAGTAATGAATTAGAAAACAAGGCATTCTTAGATGGAGGAAAAACCTTGAAACATCAGGAAAGAAGAATGAACATGGTAAGCAAAAATATGTGTACATACAATAGGCTTTTCTTCTCCTCCTGAGGTTAATGTTACCCTGATACCAAAACCAAAGACAGTACAAAAAAAGGAAGAAAGAAAGAAGAAGGAAAGAAAGAAAGAAAGAAAGAAAGAAAGAAAGAAAGAAAGAAAGAAAGAAAATGATAGAGCAATATCTCTCATGAATATAGACTTAAAAATCCTTAATAAAATATTAGCAAATAGAATTGAGCAATATATAAAACAAGTTTTATACTATGGCTAGGTGGGGTTTATTTTAGGGATGTAAGGATGATTAAATATTTGAAAAGCAATCCATGTCATCCATGACATTAAAAGGCTAAAGAAAAAAGTCATATGATTCTATCAATGCAGAAAAAGGATTTGACAAAATTAAACATTCATTCATGATAAAACTCCAAGAAAAATAAGAATAGAGGTAAATTCCCAAATCTGATAAAGAGCAACTAATATATTTAATGATGAAAAACTGATTGCTTTCCCTGTTAGATTGGAAATAAGGCAAGGATGTCTGCTCGACATAGTCCCAGAAATTTTAACCAGTGCAATAAGGCAAGAAAATGAACTAAAACACATATATTGGAAAGAAGGTAAAAAATTGTGCCTATTTGCAGTCAATATGATTGCCTATGTAGTACATGCCAAGAAATCTACAAAAACAAAGAGCAAAAAACTCCTAGAACTAACAAGTGAGTTAAACAAAGTCACAGGATACAAGACAAACATACAAAATCAATTCTATTTCTATATACTAGCTATGGACACTGAAATTAAAAATACAATATCATTTACAATTGCTCAAAGGAAAAAAATGCATTTAAGTGTAAATCTAACAAAACATGTATAGGACTTATATGCTAAAAACTACAAAACTGATGAAAGAAATCAAAGAAAGTTTAAATAAATGAGACAGATTGTGGATTGAAAGACTTAGAGTATTGATGTCAGTTCTCCCAAATTGATACTGGGAATTAAAATAATTGCTATTAAAATCCCAACAAGACATTTTACAGATATGGACAAGATCATTCTAAAATGTATATTTTGGAAAGGCAAAGGAACTCGAATAGCTAAAACAATTTTGAAAAGGAGAAGAATCAAGTGGAAGAATAAATTTCAGGGTGCCTGGGTGGCTCAGTCGTTAAGTGTCTGCCTTCAGCTCAGGTCATGATCTCAGGGTCCTGGGATCAAGTCCTACATTGGATTCCCTGCTCGGCAGGAAGCCTCCTTCTCCCTCTCTCACTCCCCCTGCTTGTGTTCTCTCTCTCGCTGTGTCTCTCTCTGTCAAATAAATAAAATCTTAAAAAAGAAAAGAATAAATTTCAGATTTATATAGCTACAGTAATCCAGACTGTGTGCTATTTGTGGAGAGATGGACACATAGATCAATGGAATAGAATAGAGAACCCAGAAATAGACAAATACAAAAATGCCTAAGGTGTATAAGCAATTCAGGGCAGGAAATTTAACATTTTCAACAAGCAATGGTGGAGGAATTGGACATCCATTGGCAAAGAAAAAAAAAAAAGAAACTTAACCTAAGTCTCATCCCTTATGCAAAAATTAACTCAAAATGAAAAAAATAATAATTAACTCAAAATGTCTCATGAATTTAAATGTAAAAGGTACAACTATAAAATTCTTAGAAAAAATAGAAAATCTTTGGGTTGTAGGACTAGGCACAGAGATCTTAGGATTGGCACCAAAATTACAGTTCATAAAAGAAAAATTGTAAATTGGATTTGATCAAAATTAAAAACTTATATTTTGCAAAAGACCCTGTTAAGAGGATATAAAGGTAAGCAACAGAGTGGGAAAAAATATTTGCAAGCCACATATCCAAGAAAAGACTAGTACCTAGAATATATAAAATTTCTCAGAACTCAACAGTAGAAAAAAACCAAATGATCCAAGTAGAACATGGGCAAAGGGCATGAGCAAACATTTCATTGAGGAGGAGACAGGTAGCAAATGGGCACATGGAAAGATGTTCAGCATCATTAGCCATCAGGGAAATGCAAATTAAAACTATAATGAGATATTACTACGCATATATCAAAACAGCTAAAATAAAAAAAAATTGTGACAAGACTGAATGCTGGCAAGAATGCAGAGAAACTGGATCACTCATATATTGCCAGGAGAAATGTAAAATGCTGTAGCCACTGTGGAAAATAGTTTCTTGAAAAACCATACATGTAACTACCATATTACCCAGCAAAGTGCACTCCAGGGCATTTATCCCAGAGAAATGAAGACTTATGTTTGCACAAAAACCTGAACATGAATGATTTATAGCAGTTTTATTCATGATAGCCCCAAACTGGAAGCAAGCCAAATGACCTCAGTAAATGAATGATTAAACAAACAGTGGTACATCCATCCATAGCATGGAACACTACTCAGCAGTCAAAAGGAATTGCCAGTGAATTAATGCTGAGTGAAAAAAAAGTCAGTCCTCCAATATCACATACTGTACAATTCCATTTATTTAACATTTCTGAAAGGACAAAGCTACAGAAGTAGTAAACAGATGAGTGGTTATTGGAGGTTAAGGAGAGGGTTAGGGTGAGAGGTGAGTGAGTGTGGCTATAATGGGATAGCATGAGGGATCCTTGAGGTGATGGAAATGTTCTCTATCTTGACTATACTAATGGTAATATCCTGGTTGTGATATTGTGCTATAGTTTTGCACAACACTATGAAGTGGTAAAGGAAAATGGATAAAAGATACACGAGATATCTCTGTATCATTTCTTAACAACTTTATGTGAATCTGCAACTATCTCAAAGGAAAAAGTTTAATTAAGTATAGCTGAGCAAGTGGTCCCGGCAGAATCACCAAATCAAGTATTTCAACAATAAGTCTTTATTCTCTCTCAAGAAAAAAAAAAAAAAGGAGTACAGTTTTCTTAAGATTCCACATCATTGTCTAATAGAATTTTTTAGTATCTCTAAAAATGCTAGCACCATCATGGACCATCTGATTCGGCTGGGAAGGATAATCTTATACTAGGACTTTAACTGGCTCATTCATTTCATTACTCTAAACTCTCAGCTGCTTTATGGCACAGACTATAGGTTGTCTTTGTACCCTCAAATGTTTACAAGGTCTAGCTAGCATACATTAGATTTCAATAAATATTTGTCAGATGGTTGGATGAATGGATGAAACCAGTGTTTCGCTGGTAAATGTTTAACAGCTCGGCAGAAGAAAAAGGAAGCTCTGATTTGAATCATTTGTGGATTTCTGTGGTATAAATACTCTTACTTAGCCTTTTTCAACCTCAGTGACACTCTAAACACTCAGGAAGGGATATTAACAGTCACCCTTCATGAGCCAATATGAGCTGATACCAGCACGCCACTGGCTGGAACTGAGTTGGGTAGTGTTAGCATGTGATGCGAAGTGCCCTTATTTTTGATGCCAACCTTATGTATTCCAGTGAAAATTAAAAAGGATTGGTTTGAAAGATCCATTGAGAATCAGTGAGTTGTTGGTTCAAAGCAAACTCATCATCTCCCCCTAGAAAAGAAAAACAAAAAAGAACATGGCTTATTGTTAGTGAATACAAACTTTTTCGGATGAATAGGACATTCCTGTAGGACGCTAAGAAAGGTGTGAATTACAGTGATTCAGGGTTCAGCTCATGATGGAAGCCGGCTAATTTTTCCTGATTAGCCTTTTTATTTCTTCTTAGGGGTAATTACTTATAGGAGATGAACTTAAAAGAACATACAATATAAAGCCTTACTTTGTTAAGGGGTCTGAAAGGAGAAATCTCCCCTTGGCTTTGTGAAGTGGGCTTGTTTTTCAGTATTAGAGCCTCATTTCTAACATCTGAGTAATCACACGTCCCCTCTGCTTGTTTTGAGTCTTGTTGAATGTTTCTGAAAACTGTCTCAAAGACAATATTTTCTCCTCACTCTATCCTGCAGCTGCTACATAATCTACACTCAAAGTTTGTGTTGCAACACACATGCCCTTGGGCCATAATCTCTGCTTGCTTTGGCAAGGTTTATTTGTTCCAAAGATATCAGTGCATTTGGGTTGCTATAGAGATTTCAAGTGAGCTAAACTGTCCGAGAAAATCTCAGAGAAGCCAGTTTAGTATCTTCTGAAGCTCACGGTAATTAGTAGACCCAGATATTCTTAAAATTTGTGCTGTAAGCAAAGGAACCCCTAGAGAAAGTGGTTTGATGCCCCTGGCTCGAGGGAGTCATTTTGAAAGCAGCAAAAAGGCTGAATAGTGAGAAGCAAGTGGGAGAATTTCTTGGTAAACATGGTTATAAGAGAACACCTAGGGTATTGATTAACATATTAAGGTCTATTTCTTTGGGACATTGGATGTTAGCTGTTCGGTATTAATAAGTTTATACAAACTAGCCTACGAATTACGTGATTCAAGGTCATTGCTTCTACCAATTTCAGACAGAAGACATGAGGTTTTCTTTCTGCTTTTCTATATTTCCATGGTTTCTTTAATATGCATTATTTTATGATTAAAAATCATACATTATTAGAAAAATGAAACAGTATTATTGTTAATTTTTAATTTTGTAGTAAATATTACACAGTCTAGAAGTGAAATAGTTAAACTAAGCCAGAGTTAGATTAGTAAACAGAGTTCCTTTTATTAAAATAATTTGAACACTGGTGACCATGTGTTTCTCCATGTGGTTAGAATCAGAAATGAACACTTTTATGGGTGAAATCAAATAAACTGTTTTTAATTTTTGTAAGTTATTTATTAATTCACCAAGTTAATTTTAAGTCTTTGAAGGAGGACAGATTTGTGAGGGATCTTTATATCAAAGGTCAAACTGTTTAAATTAAGCCTCAATAAATTCCTTGGAGTAATGCCAGAGGATGGACAGCACTCGCTGGAATGGATGTAGAAGGTCAAGTTTCAGGAAATTCTGGTATGGACTAACTTTTATATTGGAAAGTAGCTTAACCTCCCTATGGTTTCATAACCTCCCTATGGTTTCCTCATTTATAAATGAGAGTCAGATTGGATAACTCCTAATGTCTCTCTCTCACGTTGACATTTTATGGTACAGCCATCAGCTGGGTGTGGTGATTTAGTAATAGAACAATCGTTTAGAAACAAATATGAGGGACCCAAATATTTCAGAACATCAGTAACATAGATCAGGAAAGGGCAATTCAGAATAATGAAAAATCTTGATCCATGTATTAGCTGTCTCTTTCTTTTCTTTTTTTAAAATTTAAACTCAATTAGCCAACATACAGTACATCATTAGTTTCAGAGGTAGAGTTCAGTGATTCATGAGTTGTGTATAACACCCAGTGCTCATCACATCACGTGCCCTCCTTAATGCCTTTTACCCAGTTACCCCATCCCTCCACCCACCTCCCCTCCAGCAACGTTCAGTTTGTTTCCTAGAGTTAAGAGTCTCTCATGGTTTGTCTCCCTCTCTGATTTCTTCCCATTCAGTTTTCCTTCCCTTCCTCTATTGTCCTCTGCACCATTTCTTATATTCCTTATATGAGTAAAACCATATGATTATTGTCTTTCTCTGATTAACTTACTTCTCTCAGCATAATACCCTCCAGTTCCATCCACATCGATGTAAATGCTAAGTCTCTTTTGATGGAGATGAGTGAATATCAATTTACATTTGCTGGGATCTCAAAGTGAGTTTCCGGTCAGGGCTCTGTGACCCAAAGAAAGGACAGGGTTATAGTCGGACTTCGGGAACTACAGCAGCAAGGACTGGAAGGAACTGCACTCTCCCTGTCTGTCTCTGCTTCTTCCTGAGATCCATGCCATTCTCTCCTCCTGCCGAATGTCTTTCTGCATTCAGCAGGGAGCATGGCCATGGAGGCTCCATGCTTGATTCTCACAGATTTACAACTCAGGGACTCTTCACCACATTAAAACGAAATCCTGGAAAAAAGTGCTTGTTGGCCCAGTTTAGATGAGGTGCCTAACCTTGGATCAGCCACTGTGAGCAGGGAAGTAAGTCATATAAGATAAAGACCCACTAGAATAACATGACTGAGGTTCAGAGAAGTAGCATTTTCTAGAATGGAAGGTTACATTTACCAAAAGAAGGGAAGAAGTAGAAACCGGACAATAAAATGGTAAAGTCCACTAACCTTTTTCAAAAATTGTTAAATGAATATTTAATACTTCTTGTATATGCAATAACTGCACTAATGAACTATTGCTTAGTAAATGTGGCCATAATTTCACTAATACTATGCTAGAATTTACCTGGACCCAGTGGGTGCTCAGTAGGTCCCTGTTATTTTTATGATCTAACCAAGAGATTAAAATCACGATTAGAAATTTGGTATCAACTATTTGAGAGTACCATAAAGATCCATGACACAAAGAAACTTGCCTTTTAACCAAATATATTAGTTACATATCACTGCATAACAAATTACTACAAATTGGAAGTATAAAACAACACACATTTATTATCTCATAGTTTCTATGGGTCAGCAATCTGGGCACAGCCTAGCTCGGCTGACTGCCCAGGGTCTCTCTCATGAGGCTTCATTTAAGGTGTCAGCCAGGGATGAGGTCTCATCTGGAAGCTTAACTGGGGAGGGATCCTCTCTCCAGCTCACTTTTGAAGTTGTTGGCAGGATTCACTTCCTTTTGGGCTGTTAGATGGAGGGCCTCAGTTCCTAGCTGGCTGTTGGCCAGAAGCAGCCCTCAATTTCTTGCCATGTGGGCATTCCCACCATGCGACTTGCTTCATCAAAGGCAGTGAGATGGGGAGTCAGCTAGCAAGATGGAAGTCATAATCTTATATAGCCTAATCATGATAATGACATTCCATCAACTTTGACATATTTTATTGGTTAAAGCAAGTCACAGGTGCCACCCACTCATGGGAAGGGCATTATACAAGAGTGTGAATAGTATCTTAGGGTCTATCTGTCACACCAAAATAATTGATTTAAATAGTATTCACCCAGTGTAAGGCTGGTGTGTAGGAGTGAGATATTTAGCTAGTGGAAAAACAGCTTTTAGTGGAAAAAAAAATGGCCCTATAAAGAAAGCCCAGGCTTAGATCTGGTGTTACTCTAGAGTCCAGAAAAAGTGTATAAAGCTAGGAACATTCTAGTTAACTGCTCAGATACCCACAGTCTCTAATTAGTACTATGAAAACTCTTTTACTCATCTTTATACCCCCCAGAATTCCTAGCTTGGTGGCTAGCTCATAATAGATGCTATGTGCTGAATGATGAATTTTTTTTTTAAACCTATTGTTTCAATGTGGTAGGAAGCCATATATGGTACCAGTTCAGAGCATGGACTTTGGAGCCAAAAAGCCCCTGGGATCGCATCCTTTCTCTGCTATTTACTTGCCATGTGACCTTGGGCAAGTTACTCAAATTCTCCAAGACTCAGTCTTCTTCATGTGTGAAATGGGGATAATAATGCCCTTGGTTGTAATCATGCCAGTGCCTACCTATTTTTATAAAGTTTAAATGAGATAGCATGCATAAAACACTCAACACATAGTACCTTTCAGATAGTAAGTTCTTAGTATTAGCTATTCAATTATCGTTAGCAATTCGGTCATCTTGCAAACCCTAAAACAAATCATTATATTTTGCTTTCTTTTTTAATGCCTGAAATTGGGTTGCAGAGCAGAACTACACCACCAGTGTTGACTTGTGCACAGAAGGAGTGAGATATTAGCAAAATGACTGTCTCAGACCTGTAGTTCTGTCCAAAAAGCTTAGTAAGTGTGACCCTTGAAAAAAGCCATCATGGGAGGAGCACTTCCCACATTTCATCTCTTAAACGAAGGTAGAATAAAGGCCCAAATTATGCTTAGTAATTCAACAGGTCGAAAGCCAGCTCTCCCTGCTTGCCTGTTCCTATGATAGATGATAATTTGGTGACTAGCTGAGCAATTGCTCCATGGTGAACTGAAGGAAGGCCTTTATGCACGAAGCTGACAGTACTTCAAATGACAATGAAGGTCTATTTGAAGCAACGTGATATCGAGACCAGTTGCTCTAAAGGAACAGATATAAGACAACACCAGAGGACAAAGTCTAGCCAGAGAAGGTATCTGTTAAATTGGCTGCAGGTCTAAGAAGGAAAACCTAATGCATTTCAAGTATATGGAAGAAGAGCTGGCCACTTTTTGTCTCCTTGGACACCTTGAAAGACTTCTTAATACTGGTCCCATCATAACCCTTAGCACACTGCTCTTGCTACTTAATTGCCTGTGTGCCTAGCAGAACTATAGGCTCTGAGGGGGTGGTGAGTGTGTCTGTCTGGCTTCCCATTATATCTGCAGTAACTAGTACTCGGAAGGTTCTAAAATCTTCACTGGATGATTGTGTGGATACTGTGTAACCTTAGGCAGAGAAGTGATAGATGCATAATTATGCCAAACGTTAGTGAAATTTAAATAAAATAAATAATTTGAATTTGAATAGAAATGATTATTCAATATGTATTTGTCAAAATTATGCTTTATGGTCTCCCATTAATAAGGCACATTCTTTAGATTAAACCAAGTGCCCAGGAAATAGGTATTGAGGCAACTAGAAGATCAATCGAGAAGTTGTTATAAACCACCTGTCTCTCAGTTGTACTCCAAATTATAGGGAAGTGTGGGAACCTCTTTACTCTCTTTATTCTTTATTCTTCAGTGACGTTCAAAGCCATGTGACAGTGGGCAGGTCACTTAAACTTATGTTATAGACTAGGCAATTCAATTGTCAATCCTAGTCTATAACATGGAAAAGATAATAATACCTCCTCATGGGGTTGCCGTGAGGATAAGAGGAAACTGTATCTTTAAAATACCTAATACTATTCTGGTATATAGTAAGCAGTGAAGGAATGGTAAATAACATATGGTCATCACAGTGGAAACCCTTGTGTTCATATGTCTGGGTGCGAAGAGACTTTGGATGTTCTTAAGGGGTATGAGCTTGTACAGTGCCCCTTGAATATTTCTCTGCTAGTATCCAAAACTTGGGTTTCTGATGCAGCAAAACATGCTCTTTGAGGGATCCCCAATGATACTGCATCTCTTCAGCTACATTTTCTCTGCTAACAGATTCACTATGTCTATAGTGTTTCTTAGTCCCAGTTGACTTACTGCCCTGAGCCTGAATCCACACTGGCTTCATGTTCAGAGTCCTGTAGGACAGCTAACTGACTCCCTGACTATCGGGTTATTGCTTCCAGTTACTCCAGGGATAGAATACTGAAAGTGTGAGATGACCAACAAGTGGAATTGGGAACATGTTCTGCTGGACCAGGGGAACTTTGGCAACCCCAGTTAACTGAGGGCACTCATTTCCTGTAACATGAACATGCTATTTGGGGGTAGTGTTATTGTGCATTTCTTCTTTCTCCCCGCTGTAATATTTCATGTCCTAGGATTGAGTTTTGGAAAATGGAAGAGCCCAGTAATGTGAAGTCATGGTTCTCAAGTATGGTACACACTAAAATCAAGCGGGGCGGGGGTGGGGGGAGGTGGGACTGGCAAGCAGTTCAGATGCCTGGATCCACCTGGAACCTAAGTAAATCTGAATCTTTGGTGAGGAAGAGAGCACAGAGGACTGGGCACCCGTGTCAGGAAGTTGACACATGTCACTTTCACTCACATTCCACCAACCTTCAAGGGAGCAGGGTTTGCAGTTCCACTGTAGGCCTGGAAGAAGGAGGCCTGCAAATGGTCCCAAAGACTCAGACTCTAAGAAGGTTTTTTGTTTGGTAGCAAGTCAGTTTCCTTTGCATTTATCCATTTATGAAATCCCAAACTATTTTATAACTTCCGGAAGTGTTTGTATCTCACGTCTAGTGAAACTACTTCACTGGGGTGCCTGGGTGGCTCAGTCGGTTAAGCGTCTGCCTTCGGCTCGGATCATGATCCCAGGGTCCTGGGATCGAGCAACACGTTGGGCTCCCTGCTCGGTGGGGAGCCTGCTTCTCCCTCTCCCTCTCCCTCTGCCTGCCGCTCCCCCTGCTTGTGCTTTCTCTCTCTCTCTCTCTCTCTCTCTCGCTGTGTCTCTCTCCGGCAAATAAATAAATAAAATCTTTAAAAAAAAAAAAGAAAGAAAAGAAATTACCTTGCATCCATATCATTTGGAATATTTAAGAAATTTTGTGGAGTTTTTTTTTTTTTAAAGATTTTATTTATTTGAGAGAGAGAGAATGAGAGACAGAGAGCATGAGAGAGAGGAGGGTCAGAGGGAGAAGCAGACTCCTTGCTGAGCAGGAAGCCCGATGTGGGACTCGATCCCGGGACTCCAGGATCATGACCTGAGCTGAAAGCAGTCGCTTAACCAACTAAGCCACCCAGGCGCCCCGTGGAGTTTTTTTTAAATGTGATACTTGTTTTAATTTTTGTTATATTAGTGACAGCATGGGACAATAGCTGCTTAGCTGCAGATATTTTTTATTGTTTTGTGTTATGTGTCTGTTATACTAGTTGGTGGTGACTACATGTGCCAATGTGGAAGAAATCGTCATCCAAACCACTCACTGGCTGTCGGGCTTGGTGGCGCAAGTGCGGGAGGTCCTGGCTGTCCCCTTAGCCGACCGCTACGTCTCTCAGCAGCCAGGGCCGGGACAGAATACTGAGCCAAAAGAAATGGGGCAATTAATTCAGAAAATATGATTGCAAGAAAGAATGCACTGGAAGCAAAGAGTAGGGCAGGTCTCTTCAGGCTTGGGAGCAGACAGGAGAGACGTCTGTTTTGCTCAGTTCCGATCCGGTGTGACATTCCGTGGTTTGGAACTCGTGTGAGCGAGACTTGCAGCAACTTGCTCTGGGTGTCTGTGTCAAGGTCTCTGCCAGTGCCACTTCTCTTCCTGGTGAACAGCCCTGATACTCCCAAATGCCAGATGTTCCTGTGGCAAAACAGCAAAATGCTAGGAAGCGTTTCTCGTTGGGTCGGAGATGCCTGGCAATTTCACACTGAATGTTCTTTCTGTGTCCACTCCGTAGCTGGCTTTGGGCGTCAGCTTTTCTCAGGGCCTCCCACATGTTGGGGGAGGTCGACAGCCCCAGCATGGATGCTATTACTTTAAAAATTTCAAAACATCCTGTCCTCTTCATAGCAGTTTGCTTCACTGCGTCCTGCTTTACAGAGTATCCCCTAAGAGAGGAGGACACATTTTCCTCATTAGAATTAGGAGAAAAAAGCATTCCTCAGAGCCACAGCCAGTGCTTACTGCTTTTGAAGAAGGAGTGAGATTTGACACAGAAATGCATCAATGGGAAAGGCCACATTTAATGTTTGTTGTTTGGGTTCAGCACTGGAACCAAACCAGTTTTTCTTGTCCCTTTTTTTTTTTTTTTTTTTTTTTGTCTGAGTGGCAGAAAGCCCAGAAATATAAGTTTGCATGCCAAGAGATGGCTCTAAAAATAGTGCTGGGTGGGCAGGAAGATTGTTTCCTCATGAATGCAACTGGTGTGTGCTGAGTACTTGTCGCCATCCTCCACAGGAAGGGGCGAGTTTGGCTCTGCTAAACCTCAAACCGCAGGCTCTCCTTCTGACGGGAAGCCCTATAGAAACATGAGCCTGGACAGGTTTGCTCGGCACTCACGTCGCCAGCCAAGATATGTAGATCAAACAGTCCTTACCTAGCTGGCTGGTTTCTACTCTGTAGGATTCAGGAGTGCAATTGAACACAACAATGGCCAGTTTTTAGAGAGTGGGGAGAAGGCATTGTGTATGTCTTGCTTAAAGACAGATTGTTTATGAGGTAGAAAAAAAACGTTGCTTTGCCTCTGTTTCCTTGGAAATACAGAAGGATGTTGCTGGCTACTAACAGCCAGCTTTGAAACTTGACTACTTTTTGCTTGTTCACGAGGGTAGCTTTTGGCTCTTTCTTACCTGTTTACTCTTGATGCAATTGAAAGGAAACAGAGCTGGGAGGATTAGTAGACCCGCTTGAAAACACTAACTATAAAGATTGCTTTTTTCAGTTTTTCCCAAACGCAGAGCAGGCCAGCACCCTAAAGAGCTTAGCTCAAAAATGCCTACTATTCTCTTGCCCTCAGCAATTAAATAAAATATACTTGGAAACTGCAGCTCACAAATCAGATCCCTCCAAGGGATTGGAGAGAGCTGGTTTGATAATTATTTGAGTCCAGTTCCTTGATAAAGGTTTACTTTATCCCACTTTGTTTTTTCTTTTTTTCTTGGCAGTGGACATAAAATGACAACTTTGCAGATTAACATTGATTTGGTTTTTATGGTAAAAGCTTGTTATGCCTAAGGAAATACTGGGAAGTAGCCAGCGCATGTTAGGTAATGAAATCATCTATGTTGAATGTATTAACGTTGAGCAATTAAACCGAGCACTCAGGGGCTCCTGGGTGGCTCAGTCGTTAAGCATCTACCTTCAGGTCGTGATCCCAGGGTCCTGGGATCGAGCCCCGCATCGGGCTCCCTGCTCAGCGGGAAGCCTGCTTCTCCCTCTCCCACTCCCCCTGCTTGTGTCCTCTCTCGCTATCTCTCTGTCAAATAAATAAATAAAATCTTAAAAAATATTTTTAAAATATAAATAAATAAATAAACTGAGCACTCAGTTGGTTCTCAAGCCCAGTGTTTCTTAACCAGAGACCATTAACTCAGTAACAAAGAAGCAGTAGGAGGATCTCCTCTCAGGAGGATCCTGACTGACAGAGAGCCCTACCCACTCACAAAAGACAGATTCCATTGATTGGGAAAATGCAAGGGAGAGATAGCTCCTAGTAATTCATTAAGGTTTTTATATTAATTTGTATTTTATTCGTTATAATATCTTGCATGTATATTTGGAAAATAGTACGAATATATGGTGGACACCTTGAAGCCCCTGAAACAGTGTTTGCCTCATAATTAGCAGGCAGTAAATAGTTTCAACGGAGAATTAAACATTATTCAGTGGATGGACAGTTGTTCGTGTCCATGCAGACTGATAAAAACTTCAAGGGCCCGCAGTTTGGAAACCAAAATGCAGTCTGTTTCTGTGCCTCTTTATAGGACTCTTGTCTCGCCCCTGTAAACAAAGACCAGGAGTGAAGCAGAGGGCCAACCGAGATGTCATTCTTTGGTGAGGGGAGAACGCCCCAGGGGTGAAAAGCATCCTGCTGCCCACTTTCCTTCACAGTGTGATCACTAATGTGATTGCCGGCTGGAAGTTTAAAGACTTCCTCAGCTTTGCCCCTTCTCAGTGTGTCCAGATAGTAGGATTTCAGTGGCTAAAAAGAAGCAAAACTTTTCTCATTAACATTCTTCTGTTAAAGCTAAGTTAGGCGTCTATGTTGCAAGAATAAACATTTTCCCACACAGAAATGATTAGAGCTATTCGTTCATAAACATTTTTTTTTAATTTTCCTTAATCTTTATGCAAAAAGAGTTGTCTTGGAACAACCACTCCAAGATGCCCTCAGAGATTTCACTAAACTCCTTAGAGCTGGGCTGTCCAGGATAGTCTCCATGAGCCCTCATGGGGCTACCGAGCCTTTGAGATGTGGCTGGTCAGAAGTGAGGTGTATTTGAAGTTTAAAATATACGGTGGGTTTTAAAGACTTTGTATGGGGGAAAAGGACATAAAATATCTCATTAAGAATTTTTTATATTGATTATATTTTTAAATGATAATATTTTGCATATGTTGTACCAAATAAAATACATTATTAAAATTAATTTCTACCCTTTTTTTTAACGTGGTCACTAGAAAATTCAAATTGACACATGGGGCTTGCATTGTATTTCTATTAAGCAGTGCTTCTCCTTAGACTATGAGGTGATCCCACCCCTCTGAGTCAGTGAGTGAGAAATAATACCGGCCCTGAATTCCACACCAGTTGGCACTCACTGCCCCTTCTAGGAGTAGATTAGATTGATCTGGGTGGCCCTGAGGAATTATTTCCTGTGCCAACCCTGATCGATGTTTCAGCTGCCTGAGGGGTATGTACTGAGAAGGAATAGAGGCCACCATACCTTGGTTGAGTGGGAAGGAGTGCCCAGAACCCCTGGCCTGAACTTGTCTGCCCACCCAGGAGGAACTCTTGATCCATTTAAAGGACAATTGAGCAGAAACTTCAAAGGCACCGGAATAAGTTGAAGCCACAGTTAAGGAGTTTCTGTTAGAACAAACACCTTAAAGGAGTTGACACAGTGCAGGTGAGGGGAAGTCTGCACACCTGGGATCATTCAGGCTGGTTGAATTCAGCTCAAAAAGTCACCTTTGGTAAAGAGGGAAGGAAACATGGAGTGGGAAAGGGAGGGCCCAGCCCTGGACTAGTCACTGACACCACAGGGGTCGGGTCATAGGTGCCCATTTGTTGCTATTCTTCACAGGGACAGCTTTCCCCAGCAGATAGTTACTGAACGCTAACTGTAGTTGGCCCTTAAACAGTGGTTTGAACTGCATGGGTCCGCTTATATGCAGATTTTTTTTCAATACAGTGTAGTACTATAAATGTATTTTCATTTCCTCACGAGTTCCTTAATAATATTTTCTTTTCTCTAGCTTGCTTTCTTGTAAATATACAGTATACACAATATATAACCTATAAAATATGTCAATCGATGGTTTATGCTATCAGTAAGGCTTCCTGTCAATAGTAGGCTATTAGTAGATAAGTTTTGAGGGCGTCAAAGCTAGACACCAGATTTTTGACTGTGGGGGGGGATCAGTGCCCCTAATCTGCACATTGTTCAAGAGTCAACTGTACACATTTATTAAATGCTAACTACAGGCCAAATACTAGGTTTCTTTCTGGGCATTAAATGCTGAAATAAAAAAAATAAGATACAGTCTTTGACTTCAAAGGGATTATAATCTACTAGGCAGGTAAAGGCCATTTGTCATTTGAAGATTGTAAGGTAGACTCCTTAGAAGTAGCTAGGGACATCCTTCTGTGGGCAAGGGAGCTGAATGCACACCTCACTCACTGGGCAATGGCCCTAGATATCTAGCTGCCTTAGCCCTTCCCACAGAATCTAAGTTCCATGAGAGTAAGGGTTTTTGTTTCTGTTTGTTGACTGCTGAATCCCCAGCACCAAAAACAATGATTGGAACTGTGAAGTGCTGAATAAATATTTGTTAAATGAACCAGGGTTTGGATGAAATTCCTACACACTCCATTCCTCTCCAAAAACTAGGCCCAATATGGTTCCTGAAGGCCTAGAAGCTGGGGAAGACATCTTCAAACTAGTCGCCTTCCCTCTTCACTTACTCTTTCCTTCCTTAACTTTCTTCTAAGATTTAGTGTCTTTCCTGATTCTAGGCCAACTTGCTCTGGCCCCAGTCAGTCTTTCTCTTTCCAGAATTTTTTCTACCCTTCTCTTCTTCCCACCCAAAAACAAGTTGCTTTTTCTCTTGCTATTTCCCATGGTCATTGCCAAATCTAAGATGTGGATTTTATACTGTGATTTGAGCCCAAAGGCTATGAGAGGATCCTGTGAAATCTTTCCAGGGTAGAGATAGGCCTCTAAGCTCAGAAGTCTGGTTGCCTACAAATATAAGGCATTAATGTCAGGGCTGGGAGGTTGAATGATGACCTCAACCCAGATACCTTAGGCACCGTCTATTGTTGGTAAGCTTATCCTTTCCAAAGACATAAAGACATCTCTCATTCTTATTCCATTATACACACTTTCTCTGTTCACATGGGAGGATTCTTGAATATACCCAAGGTGGGGAGAGGGCTCCATTAGATTTTGCATGGGGCCCCCTTTTGTTAGATATACCAGTGATTTTGTGTCTGGGTAAATACCTGCCGTTATTTTGGAGGAGACATTTCTATATAACAGCCCGACTTTTCTGACAATCCAGAAAACATCTTTAACATCTAATTGTAATACAGAAGTTTCTGAAGATGGAGTATAACATTCACATACATCCTTGCCAGTAGTAGGAATATTGTTCCATGTAACAGCTATTGCAACCTCCCAGAGGAAAATGAAGTACTTTAAACATTTTTTTTTCAAAATCTACATAAATAGGCTAAGGGTCATGGGGTTGGAGTGGCTTTCATAATTGCTGACGCAATCATAAAGGCCTTCAGTCAGCCTAAATTCACACCATGGAATGAGGATGTACTGAATATAGTCTGTATTTCTCTAATGACATTCTTTTTTTTTTAAGATTTTATTGAACATTATATAAAAAACCAATGATGTACTATACCTTGGCTAATTGAATTTAAATTTTGAAAATAATTTTTAAACCATTTTATTTATTTATTTGAGAGAGAGAGAGAGAGCACAAGTCGGGGGGAGGGGCAAAGGGAGACGGAGAAGCAGACTCCCTGCTGAGAAGGGAGCCTGCCATGGAGCTCAATCACAGGACCCTGAGATCATGACCTGAGCCAAAGGCAGATTCTTAACTGACTGAGCCATCCCGGTGCCCCTCTAATGACATTCTTCATCCAAGTTCATTTTGATGCCACCGTATTTGGAAACAGTAATTGTCTAAACCCTTGTCCCCAGTCCTACTTCCTACTTCCGTTTTTATTCACAGGTTTGTGTAGCACATAAAATAAGGCAGCAAGTGAAGATCAAAAGTTTTGCAGCAGAGTTAGTGTTTTCCGTACCACTTTATAGTTCTGCTTATTTATGGTATAAACTGTATTCAAGTCCCATAAATAGAACCTTTCAATTTAATTGAAAAAAATTATTAAGTGCTCAATGGGTTCCAGAAGAGCAAGAATCTTAGTTGCTTGGAAAGCCTATGTCATGCTTAAAAGCCAGTATGGCCTACCACAGAGCCACACCGCAGACTGCAAATTTAGCAAACCCAGAAACTTAACTGGAAGTCAGAATTGGTCCCATATGATTAAAAACAATTTATTCAATTACTAGATTCCTTCAGGCAGAAAGCTAGAAGTGCTGGGATCTAGGAAACAGATGTGGAAAGCCCAGATTAAGCACATGTGTTAGGACAACAACATATTGTCAAAGAGACAATAAACTGGATTCAGAACTACCCAACGATTTTCTATTTTAACACTATTGCCCTTAAAATGGAAATAGTACCACTTTATGTGATAAGAGAGTTTAGAGACTGATAATCGTACCTTCACAACTATATTCTCATTTAGTCTTCCTAATAATATGATGAACTTATGAGCACACTTTACCTGATTTACTCTGCATATTGCATTTAAATGTTCTTCCTCCAGAAAGCTTTCCCTGATTTATTCCTGCAACCAATATCCATACCACCGAGGACTGGGTTCAGTGTCCTCCACAGCACTGGGTCCTTACCCCTCTCAGCACCTCCCACTCTCCACTGAATTTACCTCCACCATCTGCTGCCCCACACTGGACTTGTAAAGTACTGGAAAGCATGGTCCTATCTATGTAGTTCTATCTAGCTGAATCTTGTGCTCTGTAACTTAGTACAACACCCAGCATGTTGAAGGAGCTGAAGTGAATTGAATTACAGAGGTGGATACTAAAGCTCAGAAGACTTAAACATCTTGCCCAAGGCACTAGAATGTGAACCTCATAAGAGTAAAGACTTGGACCATCACATTCAGTATGATATCCCTAACTTCTACAAGATGCTTGGTAGGCACTCAAAAATGTTAAATGAGTGAAGGTAATAGGTGAATAGTCGAGCAAGGACATAAGCACAGGTCTGCACTACTGAAACCCTGTACCCTTCCTAACATGTCCAAAAACATGAAAGGAGATCAAAAATATTGTTTAATAAGCTCCTACCATGTGCACGGCTCTGTGTCAGCCACTTTCACATACATGATCTCCTTTAATCTTCACGACAGGCCTGGGGTTATGTTTGTATGAAGTTGCATTTCTCTTGGGCAAATACCCAGAAGAAGAGAGGAGGTCCTTGTTTAACTTTATAAGAAACTGTCAAACAGTTTTCCAAAGTGATCCCATCTTTTTCACCATCTTCACTGCGGTCCTGAGAAAGTGTGCATTAGACTAGGAAATTAAATCGACTCTCCCTTGACAGAAATACATTTAATCAGCTAAGAGTCCTTGAGACAATTTTGATGTTTTCCTTATCTTTCCAAAGGGCTGCTTGTTTCTGTTTTGTACACTATCAGTCTTTAGAATCTGCTGGTTCTGAGCTTATGTTCCAGTTCATTTCGAAGTGCACTGTTTTTTTTCAGCTGTAATCTGATATGTGGAATTTGGCCTTGCTTCTGTACATTTACTGGTGTTCTATGATGCGAAAGCACTTCCAAAATTATAGAAAGAAGAATTGCAAAGTAATTCTGTTGTGATATATATGTTTAATGGCAAAGTTGCAAATTTTATATTCTATTTATTATAATTGTAAGGTATCTCCCTTATTTTTAAAACTTTGGTTGAGGTGGGTGGCCAGTCTATTAAGATTACTGGACATTATCAACACACAGTGTTATTATAGCAACATTTCCCTTAGAGCATTTTTCTAGTGCTAGAACTTAGCTGCGTAATTGCCACAGCCCTAACAAACAAAGCTAAGGAATTTCCCTCTGTGCTTGGGGAATTCCTTGAATTGAAATTTCTCCTTTTCTCTTGCCTATCTTTAAAACTTAACAATAGATAATAATATTGCAGAAGTATGGGCTGCCATCAAAAATATAATACCACCTGCTGCAAAATTCCAAGGGGACTGAAAATGAAGTAAAATTATTTAGTTTCTTAATTATGAGCTTGGGAATTTCAAAATTTTTGTATCAAGTATATTGAGATGATGATACCTAAACTTAAACTATATTATAGAAAAATTTAGGAAAAAACAGAAATGGAATGCTACACAATGTTGTAGGAATAGAAGAGATGGCTCTTCTCACTAAAAAAAAAGATATTTTTCAGGGCACCTGGGTGGCTCAGTCAGTTAAGCGGCTGTCTTCAGCTCAGGTCATGATCCTGGGGTCCTGGGATTGAGCCCCACGTCCGGCTCCCTGCTCAGCAGAGAGCCTGCTTCTCCCTCTTCTTCTGCCTGCCACTCTGCCTACTTGTGCTCTCTATCTATCTGTCGAATAAATAAATAAAATCTTTTTTAAAAAAAGATATTTTTCATTCTGAACTTGTACATTTAAGAAGTTGATTGTTCCAATTGTAAATATTTTTTCTAAATAACTGACCATAGATTTTTTTAAGTAGAGGCCATGAATACAAGTGTTGTTTCTTTATGTTTGTTTTGTATTGTTTTGATTCTTTTTTATAGCAATTTACTACTACAAAGGAGTAAGTTAAAAGTTTAGGAGCCACTGAGCTTTGAGGAACAATCAAAAATGAAAATGCATCTGTGTATCCTCTAGCTTAAATAAGCCATGTAATTATCTAATTGAATATTTAATATTCCTTAGTTTGTGTCTGTCTTTCCATTACCTCTGGCCTCCCCAACAGTAAAAGGGGGCATTCCATTAGTTAAGCACATTATTTTAAACAAAGACCACCTTTCCCTAGCTCTGTGCATAAATAAGTGTATTTGTGCCAGTTGAGTGCATTTGTGGATTGTGATAAAACTGTCATCCACTAAATTGCAGCCAGATTAGATCATGACAAATGTAGCAGGGATGACAAGAAGATTTCTTGAATGGATATTTGAAATTTTCCATGATGTGAAAGTCCCTGAGCTCCTTGCTCTCATAAGTGATTACATTCTGCAACAGGGGAGACAATATTTAATGATGTGATTAGCAGTTGGTGACATATTTGGCTTCATGTTCCCTTGTGATTGAGTTACTTTCAAGCAGTGCCTTGGGGAGATGTATTAACCCTTTCATGGCCCTCGGATGTAATTCGGTGGAGTACTTCTCTCAGTGCTACTTCGGTGTTTTAGAATAGCGTGGTCCGATAAAATAAATTGCGGGACACGTGTAATTTTACGTTTTCTAGTAGCCACATTTTAAAAAGTGAAAAGAAGCAGTTGAAATTAACTTTAATAATGTATTTCATCTCACCCAGCGTGTCCAAAATAGCATGTCAACATGTAATCAATATTTTTTTATTAAGGAGATATTTTAGATTCTTTTTTCAAAATAAGTCTTCAAAATCTGGTGTTTATATTACACCTAAAACACAGCTCAATTCAGACTAGCCACATTTCGAGTCAAGAAAGAGCTTCTTATCTTTCAGCCTGGAAGCCACTCACTTGGTTGAGTCATGAAAATTCCGAACATTTTTTTTTTCTTCATTTAGAGCCACATTTCACTATCCTTCAGTCTTAAGTTCACTAGAAAAGGAAGTTTTTTATTTTCATTGTCCATAAGCATTTATTGGAACACAGCCACGCTCATTTGTCTACATAATGTCAGTAGTTGAGTAGAAAGGGAAATTTTGATAATTACAAAAGCCAGCACTTACTGAACCATCCACGGTGCTAATAAGCCAGTCACACTAATTCCTGTTCTCATTTAATTCTCACCTGACCCTAGGCAGTTCGGCATCCATATCTCTGTGTTACACTTGAGGAGAAGAGAGTTGATTCACCTATTTAAGGTCACATGGGTGGTAAGATGCCAGACTCAATATTTGGATCCCAGTTCGCTGACCCACCCCCAGCTACTGAGCTGACCACAGTGGGCTGGAGGCTCACTGAGCTGCCAGGAGCCCTCACAGATGAGCCAGAATGGAGATTGTGCAGAATGGCAGCGGACAGCTGAGAAAGCTGCTAAGTCAGCTCTCAAACCTACCTGCTTTTCTGAACATCCTCAGGCAGGCGCTTCTCTCTTCTCAGGCCACACTTTAGTTCATATTTATTTAGTGGGACATGTGAGGATATTTACCCACTAACATCATTAGAGACACTTCTTTAAGTGTATTTATAAATTCCGCTGAGTCCTTACACCCCATATTATTTCATGGGGATGAGGCTTTTTCTTTTTCTCCAGAATTTCTATCTGGACCTGGGAGTCTCCTAACTATGAATATAAGTAGGGAAGTGATTTCTCTGCTAATCCAGGAAACAGCGCTTTGAATGGAGGAGAGGGAAAGCAGATGTGGCTTCTGAACATACTTTCTAGCTAGAAGGCTGAAGAGAAGGAAAATATTTTGCAGTGTAATTGATCTGATGAGCTGTCATCTTCCTGTGGAGGGCTTTGCTAAGTCCTAAAATGTTAGCATGTTGACCATATCCAAAGCTGGCCCTTCCCTTTGCATCACATCCATTTGTCCATCAAAACAGCAAATAGGACAAGGTCAGGAAGGATGGGGAGAAAGGACTGAAGGTTTGCTGCCTTTCTCTCCATAGCTTTGCCCTTGTATCTCAGAGGGACAGAGCATTCCAATTAAACCAATGTGTGGGACACCTACCTGAGCCATCTGGGTATCCACCATAGAAGAAAGGATTGACCGAAACACTGCTTGTTTTCCTGGAATCTAGAGTTCCAAATAAAGATTTGGAGAAAATGGCTTATTAGATATGACCCAGAAATATGATTTTTAATCTTTGATGGGATGAAAACAGCCCATTACTTTAGAAATCCAAAAAATTACACTCATTGCCTGAGTGGATTTCTGGGCTGAATATTTGCTAAGTAACCCGAATTGGCATCTGTCTTTAGTCATAATTGCCCATCAAAGTGGAAGCAAGGAAATATTTCCTATTTAACTTACAGTTCTAGCCTGATCCTCAGTTCTATTCAGTCATTCTTTTGCGAACCCTGTTGTTTCTCAGCTCTTAGCCCTGGGTCTGAGGGTTAAGAGATCAACCACTGTAAGTTTTGGCATCCCATGGTAGACATTCAGGACAGTGTGGGAACTTTGAAGAAGAATAGTCATTTTCTCTTCAGCCAGAGGATTTGCTGAATACTAGGAGCTCAGAGGAGACAAAAGTACATAAAACTATGTCACTGCTTTCAAAATCGGATTGGGGAAGTAGGTGTACATCTAGAAAACAATATGCAACAAGATATAATCGAGCAAGCCCTGTATTGCCAATTTTGTAGAATATTAAAAATATATTTGAATGGTACTAAAAACAGGTTTATATTATTGCAAAGGTTAGAGGGCTCAGTGAAAAGAATATAGACTCTGGAACCAAACCAACCTGTGTCAAATGCCAGGACTTACTAGCTGCGTCACCTGTAGGAATAGCAATAGTCCTTATAGGATTGTTGTAAAAACTAAAAGAGAGAATATATGTATATGTGCAGCTTTAAAAGATGTCCAAATAAGTCTTACAAAAGAATCCCAGATAATTTAAGTAGATACTCCTCCAGAGGGTAAAAGTTAACTCCCTCACCTTGAGTATAGGCTAGATTTGTGACTCACTTCCAAAGAAGAGAGTAGGCAAAGGAGAAAATATTAAATGTACAGAAAAATCTGGTAGATACCCCCTTTAACCAAATGATCAAGGTTAACATTATGAGAGAGAAGTCATGTTGATATGATGTATTCCCTGAAGTGTTCTGATGAGAAGAGCACTTTACCTCTGTGGTAATCTTTCTAAAAACTCTTAACCCCAGTTTAATCATGAGAAAATATGTCAGACAAACCCAAATTGAGGGACATTTTGAAAAATAAGTGACCAGTATTCCTTAAAACTGTCAAGGTCATGAAAAACATGGAAAAACTGAGAAATTGTCACAAACCAGAGTAGACATGGTAACCAAATGCATTATAGTATCCTGGAAGGACCTTGGAAGAGAGAAAAGGACATTAATGAAAGAAAGTGGTGATATCTGAATAAAGTCTGGAATTTCATTAAAAGTAACATACTAATGTTCGTTCCTTA
The DNA here is from genome assembly GCF_054177405.1 of Leptonychotes weddellii. Taxonomy (NCBI): domain Eukaryota; kingdom Metazoa; phylum Chordata; class Mammalia; order Carnivora; family Phocidae; genus Leptonychotes; species Leptonychotes weddellii. The sequence goes on along the minus strand of NC_138372.1, from coordinate 122,822,261 downwards.
GCTTTGACAAAGGTACCAAAGTAATGTGAAATAATGACATTAGAGGAAAGTGAAACTCATTGTGGGGTATATAGGGAATTTACTGTATTATTTTTATAATTTTTCTATAAATCTATTCAGAAAAATTATTCCAAATGTGAAGTTCATTTTAAAATGCATCAAATTCTGGGGCACCTGGGTGGCTCAGTTGGTTAAGCAACTGCCTTCGGCTCAGGTCATGATCCTGGAGTCCCGGGGTCGAGTCCTGCATCAGGCTCCCTGCTCAGCGGGGAGTGTGCTTCTCCCTCTGGCCTTATCCCCTCTCATGCTCTCTCTCTCATTCTCTCTCTCTCAAATAAATAAATAAAATCTTAAAAAAAATAAAATGCATCAAATTCTTTGATACTCCTACCTTCAAAAGATGGAGATTGATTGCCCTTCCCTTGAATGGACTGTATTTAGTGATACACTTCTAGTGATAAAATGTGGCATAGATGATGACATGTAATTTCAAGACCAGGTCATAAAAGGCAAGTGACTTCCTTCTTGCTCTCTGTGGGATCATTTGTTCTGGGGGAAGCTTGCTGCCATATCATGAAGTTACTCAAGTAGCTAAGAGGAGGCCCACATGGTAAGGAACTGGGGACTTCTACCAACAGCCAGCAAGAAACTAAGTTTTTCTGCCAACAGCCATACCACTGAGCTTACTTATAAAAGGACCATCCAGCCCCAATCAAACTTTCAGATGACTGCAGCCCTGCCTGATATCTTGCCTACAGCCTCTAGAGGAACCTTGAACCAGAACACTGAAGGAAGAGGCTCCCAAATTCCTGACCACAAAAACTGTGTTATTTGAAGCCACTAAGCTTTAGGGTAATGTGTTTTGCAGCAATAGATAACTAATACAGTATGAAACATGGTTAGCATATTGGCTGGTATATATAAGTATTCAATAAATTATAATTTCTATTATTATTGGTCAGAAATGATTATTTTTTTTCCTCTATTATCTAGACCTCACATTTCCTCTCCACTTGGAACAGTGATTCTTAACCATGACTACACATTAAAATCAGCTGTTGAGCTTTTAAAAAAAAATTCTAAGGCCCAAGGCCTTAGATCAGATTAATTAAACTAAAAATTTTAGGATGAGCCCCATCAGTATTGTTTTAAAATTCCCTTAGTAATTTTCATACTCAGCCAGAGTAAAGGACCATTGCTATAGAAAAGCAGCATTTAAATAGGGACTACCTAAGGGAAACAAAGGTAAAAATGAACTATTGGGACTTCATCAAGATAAAAAGCTTTTTTGCATAGCAAAAGAAACAGTCAACAAAACCAAAAGACAACGGACAGAATGGGAGAAGATATTTGCAAATGATATATCAGATAAAGGGCTAGTATCCAAAATCTATAAAGAACTTATCAAACTCAACACCCAAAGAACAAATAATCCAATCAAGAAATGGGCAGAAGACATGAACAGACATTTCTCCAAAGAAGACATCCAAATGGCCAACAGACATGTGAAAAAATGCTCAACATTACTCAGCATCAGGGAAATACAAATCAAAACCACAATGTGATACCACCTCATACCAGTCAGAATGGCTAAAATTAACAAGTCAGGAAACAACAGATGTTGGCAAGGATGTGGAGAAAGGGGAACCCTCCTACACTGTTGGTAGGAATGCAAGCTGATGTAGCCACTCTGGAAAACAGTATGGAGGTTCCTCAAAAGGTTGAAAATAGAGCTACCCTATGACCCAGCAATTGCACTACTGGGTATTTACCCCAAAGATATAAATGTAGTGACCCGAAGGGGCAGCTGCACCTCAATATTTATAGCAGCAATGTCCACAATAGCCAAACTATGGAAAGAGCCCAGTTGTCCATTGACAGATGAATGGATAAAGAAAATGTGTGTGTATACACACACAATGGAATATTACGCAGCCATCAGAAAAATGAAATCTTGCCATTTGCAATGAGTGGATGGAACTAAGCAAAATAAATCAATCAGAGAAAGACAATTATCATATGATCTCACTGATATGTAGAATTTAAGAAACAAAACAGAGGATCATAGGGGAAGAGAGGAAAAAAATAAACCAAGATGAAACCAGAGAGGAAGACAAACCATAAGAGACTCCTAATCATAGGAAACCAACTGAGGGTTGCTAGAGGGGAGGGGAGGTGGAAGGATGGGGTTACTGGGTGATTGACATTAAGGAGGGCACGTGATGTAATGAGCACTGGGTATTATATAAGACTGATGAATCATAGGTCTGTACCTCCAAAACCAATAATACATTATATGTTAATTAATTGAATTAAATTAAAAATGTTAAATACATACCTACATACATACATAGGGGCTACCAAATTTCTAAGACTTCTGAAGTTAGGACCATAAAGTTGTATTTTCTTACTATTCTTTTTTTTTTTTTTAAAGATTTTTATTTATTTATTTGACAGAGAGAGACACAGCGAGAGAGGGAACACAAGCAAGGGGAGTGGGAGAGGGAGAAGCGGACTTCCCGCCGAGCAGGGAGCCCGATGCAGGGCTCGATCCCAGGACCCTGGGATCATGACCTGAGCCGAAGGCAGACGCTTAACGACTGAGCCACCCAGGCGCCCCTGTATTTTCTTACTATTCTTACTATTTCATCAAAATAGGCTTTATGCATTGGGGAAATGTGTTGCAAAAAAAAAAAAAAAATCAAAAACTATCCACTGAAATAGCCTGTGATTATATAGCCTCCTTTGAAAGAAATGAAACAATCTTTAACTAAAGGAGTTTATCAACTAGACAGAGAACCACAGGATAATTCTATTGACCTTACAGCAGCAAAACAGATTATTTGTGGACTGTATTCCAAAGGACAGTTAATGTTTTCCTTGGTTAATGTACTGAACTAGAATTCCTTCTTTCCTGTTTATATTTTCTTTCTGTCAAGCATAACTACCAAAGCAACATTTGCTGTTTATAAATCTAAGAGAATTATCTGCATAAGGCATCTAGGAAAAAATAAATCACCAATTTGTTTAAATACTCTTTATTTGACCCCCCCAAAAAAGTCTTTGTATTTATTTTTTAATTAAGTTTTTCATTTTAATTTCAGTATAGTTAACATACAGTGTTATATTAGTTTCAGGTGTAAAATACAGTAATTCAACAATTCCATACACTACTCAGTGCTCATCGTGATAAGTGCACTCTTTAATCCCCATCACCTATTTCACCCACCTCCCCACTCACCCCCTTCTGATAACCATCAGTTTGTTCTCTACAATTAAGACTGTTTCTTGGTTTGTCTTTCTCTTTTATTTTTCTTTTCTCTTTTGTTTCTTAAATCCCACATGTGAGTGAAATTATATGGTATTTGTCTTTCTCTGACTGAAAAGTCTTCATATTTTATACTGAAAGCACGAAGCCATGAAACAGAGAGCATATAATTAATGTAGAAGACTTTATTTCATCTTCTTGTATAACCCAAGGAAGAAAATAATCCACCAGGAATGAGGTCTCTATCAAAATCAGTTTTGACCTTTCTATTTTGTCATCTGGATAGCTCATTGGCAAAGGGATGAAGAAAATGGTAATTTCTGAGATCAGCAGGCCCATTATAGTCCAATGAAGTTTTGTTACTTAGATTTGGATACTAGGTTGAATATATTTTAAAGGCATTTGTTCAGCATAGATTTTGTGAACAGCAATTTAGAAGATTATGAAGATTCCACCCCTGACTCAGTAGGTTTGTAGCACCATTGTTAAAATGAAAGCTAGTATAGAATGTACTCCAAATTTTTGCATTTTAAACCACGAATAAAATACAATTAAAAAAAAAAAAGAATGACAAGCATGAATCAGTTTTGACAGAGAAGATACATAGGAAAAGGTAGGATTTGGTCCTTATAAATAAGAATCCTAGGTCCTTGTTATTTGAGTATCATTTGGATAAATAAGGAGAAAGGAAAGCATCTAAGCTGGAAGAGAATCACAAAAGCAAAAATAAGCATCATGTGGGGAATGGTGAAATGATCGACTTATATAAAGTGGAGGTTTATTTGAAAAGTAATGGGAAGTGATTTTGAATAAGTAGACCAAGACCAGAAAATGTTGAAGCCTTGAAGGCCAGACTGAGTACCCAGAAACCATTGAAGGTTCTTGAGCTCACTGAAATTGGGGAGTTATGTACAGAGGAGAGGATAGAAATAAGCAACTGAGGATGATTTGAAAAGTGTAGAAAATTAGAGGGATAGACAAATCTGAGACATGGTAGAGATGAATTGAAAAACTTGAACTTGATGATTCATTAGATTCATAGTCTCCTTTTAGCAGATATGTCGTGGGCTGAGGACCAGCTTTAGGTGGCAGGTAGCCGTCAATAGATAGTGATGGTGGTAGCCATACAATCAACAAATGACCTACTTTGAATCTATAAATCAGGAGTGTGATTCTATAATTCCTGCAAAATTTGGATACATGGTAAAACTTGAAAAGGTATTTTTATAAAATGTTCATCTTTCTATTTTAGGTAAACTCAAAAGGCATTTCTGTAGAAAATAAAATTTTGTCTGCAATATACACTTAACATAGTTCTTTTAAAATGACATTGTTACATCTAGGAATTTGTTTTCTCCATTTCTGATCAGTACCTAACCTTTTAAATTCTAGTTTATCTTGTTCAAGCACATGCTAAATATCTAATTCTTGATACTAACAATCATTGCACTTCAAAAATAAGATATCCTTATGTGTTTGAAACATTTCTTACAGTTTTTGTTTAGTAACTATCTTTTAGGTTAACTTTCTGAAATAATGATGGTATCAAACAATCCAGAAAACAGTCGGGATTATTCTCAGTGGCCTGTAGGCCTCTCCACAGTGCTCATTAAGTGTCCTCACAACATGGCTACTAGTTCTCCACAGAACTAGCGCTTGCACCCTTTTCTGAAGGCTAAATGTGAAGAGCAGTGGCCTGCCTGTCTAGCGATATGGCCTTAGGAGAATTTGCTTGACATTCTATCAATAGGGTTTCTTCACATTCTGCTGTGACTAGCTGACTTGTCACAAATGAGTGGATTGTCAGTTGCCCACAACTTAATTTAAAGAATACTGGTTCCTATAGTATGAGAGTAGTTTGAAGAAGTGATGCAATTAGATCCTTAGCCAAATAAAATAAAATAATATATAAATTATATATATTATATAGTTTTTGTTATTTGAGGTATCTGTAATGTAGATTAGTTAATAAAACCATACAAGGACTTCCATTTCTGTAAAGGTCAAAATTTAGACCAACTCTCCTACTGAGAATAATAAAATCTGGAAAAAATATACTACAAGGAATCACTTGGAGGCACCAGAGATCTAACAAGGCAAAATTATGGGAAAGATAGGAAAATGACCTAGAGAGGTGAGCCTGCCATGAGGGGCCAGTTTTCCACTTAGATGTCTGTTGGTCCTGGAAGATATAACTGAGAGGCTGAGAAACTGAACAGGGCTTCTGACAGCCCTCTGTAAGAGAAAAATAAAACTTGGAATCTAGAACCCACCAAAGTTGGGAATGAGACTTGTAAATACCCCAGGCTCTTGATTAAAGCACTGAAAGTCTCCCATTAGGAATAAGAATGAACTGTAAGTAGATTGTCCTCTCAAGCCTGAAGCTCAACTTCAAGTCATTTTTAATTCTTGAAATTAAATCAAGATGATCTCAGATTGCTGGTTTCTAAACCTGCCAATTAGAAAGGAAAGCATCTCTCAAGGAAAAGAATGTCATCAATTCTCAAATTATTTCTACAGATTTTCACATGCTGTGTCCACTACTCAACTAATAATAATCAGGCTCATGGGCGCCTGGGTGGCTCAGTTGGTTAAGCGACTGCCTTCGGCTCAGGTCATGATCCTGGAGTCCCGGGATCGAGTCCCGCATCGGGCTCCCTGCTCGGCAGGGAGTCTGCTTCTCCCTCTGACCCTCCTCCCTCTCATGCTCTCTGTCTCTCATTCTCTCTCTCTCAAATAAATAAATAAAATCTTTAAAAAAAAAATA
>NC_138372.1:122774716-122815726 GCF_054177405.1 Leptonychotes weddellii | reverse complement strand
ACAGATAAAATTGGAGAGGAAATGGTGAAAAAACAAAAACAGCAAGGAAACATTAAAATTAGCATAAAACAGATTAACAGATCACACTCATAAACAGGCTAAATATCCCTGTTAAAAAGATTCAAATTGGGTCAAAAATCAGTCTCTGAACCTGGAGGTTCACATTTGTATAAAACAAAGGATAAAGGAGTTTAAAGATAATGAAAACTGTTAAGGCATAGAAATTGAAATAGGGAGCAACATTTTTATGAGAATTCTTTTTTTCCCCTATGGTACCTCCACACCCATTTTTTTTTTATCAGAATTTAAGCTATAACAAAGTATAAAACAGTGTAGGATGTAGCATTTAAGAAGCTTCATGTGGTAAATAACATGGCATTCATCTGTAAAATGTTCAATATCTTGATGTGAGTGGTAGTTTTACTGCTGTATATATAGTTTTTAAGTGCATTCTAAAATAAAGTAATTCTTAATTCAAAAAAAAAAAAAATTAAAGATAGAACAAACATATGATCCAGCAATTACACTTCTCGGTATTTATCTGAAGAAAACAAAAGCACTATTCAAAAAGTTATGTGCATCCCCTATGGTTATTGCATTCAACATTATTTACAATAGCCAAGATGTGGAAGCAGTTTAAGTGTATATCACACACACACAAACACACACCAAGGAATATTACTTCACCATAAAAAAAAGAATGAAATCTTGCCATTTTTGACAAGATGGATGGACCTAGAGGGTATCATGCTAAGTGAAGTAAGTCAGAGAAAGGCAAATACCATACGATTTCACTTATATATGGAATCTAAAAAACAAAACAATGAACAAACAAAACAAAACTCAGATACAGAGAACAGAATGGTGGTTGCCGGAGGGGAAGGGGTTGGAGGACTGGCTGGAAAAGGTGAAGATCAAGAGGTACAAACTTCCAGTTATAAAGTAAATAAGTCATGGGGATGTAATGCATAGCATGAATAATACTATAGTGCATAGTTGAAAGTTGATAAGAGAATAAATCTTAAAAGTTCTCATCACAAGAAAAAAAAGAAAAAGAAAACAATTTTGTAACTTTGTATGGAAATTGATGGTAACTAGACTTACTGTGGTGGTCATTCCCCAATGTATACAAATATCAAATCATTATGGTTTTTTTTTTAAGATTTTATTTATTTATTTATTTGAGAGAGAGAATGAGAGAGAGAGAGAGAGAGCATGAGATGGGGGAGGGTCAGAGGGAGAAGCAGACCCCCCGCCGAGCAGGGAGCCCGATGCGGGACTCGATCCCGGGACTCCAGGATCATGACCTGAGCCGAAGGCAGCCGCCCAACCAACTGAGCCACCCAGGCACCCCTCAAATCATTATGTTGTACACCTGAAACTAATATAATGTTATATGTCAATTGTACCTCAATTAAAAAAAACAAAACAAAACTTGGGCCTATGAAGCATTCATATTACACCTTTCATTTACCGATTTGTAATAAATTCAACTTGTATCGTTCAAGTGGCTTTCTATTTCATTACAGAGATTAACTTCCTGGTATAAACCATTGATTTTACTGTGCCAGGGCAAAGTTCAGAGGTAATACTGTTTGCAAACATCCAGTTTGAAAAGGTAGGGAACTAGATGCTCCCACAGAGAAAAAAAAAAAATCTAACCTCTTTCTTAGAAATTAAAAATATTTTTTTCTGTTGGTAATTATTATACTCTATCACCTGGGACCACAATTAGCTAAATCTACAACTGTTATAAAGGATCGCTGCACTCATACAGCATGATTTCAGACATAGTCATGAAGTGTACAAACAATATTTTCTGGATGCATAAGTATTTCTCCTTTGAAATGTAAGAGAAGAAATGCTTTCCTAGGAATTATATATTTTAAGTCTACTTCCTTGCCAAGTTCCTTAGCGTCTCCCCAGGAGTTTCTCTTTCTGGCATCCTATGGCACAGATTTTGGTGCTGGCAATATCAAACTACATAATTTGTTTAACAGGGGTTAGAACTGGGCATGTAATTTTATGGATAGATGTCTTAGACACAGATAAGAAGTCACCATCCAGGTGATTCTCCGCAATAAGACTGATCAGAAATTTGATCCAGGTTGGGGGAGGGTGCTCCAGTAGTAATCAAAATCTATTCTCCATGGATAAGATTTCATTATATCTTATCATCCCAGATTTAATGAAATCTCACACGTAGAGAATAGATTCTCTCTCCAATTGGAATCCCCCAGAGCCATGATTGCATTTCCCATCAACGATCAGTGCTACAGCTGAGCTGGAGCGCTCAGTTACCTGCCAACCAGATGGCACTTCCCCAGTCTGCAACCAGTGTTGGAACGAAAATGCTTAAGAGGGGGTGGACTGTGAATGAAAAGGGTTTTGGTAGAAAGTCCTCCCTGCCCCAAATTCACAGAAAAGTGATAGGCTCCTATTTAATCTAGTGAGGGTGACCCAGGAAGACACCAGGTTTCAGGTATTATGGGGGGCGGGGGGGATTCTAGTTCCCTATTCTTAGTCATCATGCCCTACCCTTCGTGCATACCAGGCACTGGGTTCAGAACTGTACATTATCTTATCTGATCCTTACAATGACTCTATGATAAGTTTATTATCACCTCATTTTATAGATGGGGAAATTGAGACTCAAAGCCTTTGCAGCTATTGTACAAGGCCACCTAACATTTGTAGTAGAGTTTGTACCCAAATTTAAACCCTGAAGACCTAGAGCTCCTCTCCCACAACCACTATGCTACATTCCTTTCCTTTTAGTAGCTTTCATCCCACCTTCTCTTCTCCTCTGTCAGCATCCAAAGCTCCACAATACTGCACCCCCCACACACACTTCAGATACCAATCATAAGTCTGGGTTGTTGCCTATACTTCTGACCAATCAGCTGTAAATTGGAGGTTCCCACAACCCTCTCCTCAGGTTTGATTAACTTGCTAAAGCAGTTCACAGAACTTGGGATAACAGTTTACTTACTATTTAGCAGGTTATTGTATAAAGATCCCTTAAAGGACACCGATAGAAGAGACAGGTAGCGCAAGGCATGTGGGAAGGGGCAAGGAGATTCCATGATCTTTCAGGAGGCACCATTCTCCCAGCATGGCCATGTGTTCACGAACCTGGAAACTCTCTGAACCTCATACTTTGGGGATTTTTATGGAGGTTTCATCACATAGGAATGATCAATTGTTAACTCCATTTCCAGCCCCTCTCCCCTCTCTGAAGACTGGGGGTGAAGGGGACTAAAAATTCCAAGCTTCTTATCATTGCTTAGTCTTTCTGGTGACCAGCCCCCATCCAGGAGCCCATCGATAGTCACCTCATTAGAACAAAAAACATTCCTATCATCCAGGAAATTCCAAGGGATTTAGGGGCTCTGTGTCATGAACCAGAGTCAAGGACCAGTGAGAACAAAAGATGCTCCTAATGCTCTTAGGACTTAAGAAATTACAGTTTTAGGAGCTCTGTGCTAGGAGCCAGGGGCAGAGAGCAATATGTAATTTTTAGGTTCTTAATAAATATTACTCTCCCTGCCTTTTCCCTTTACAAGTTGGGTGTCTAATGGTGTGAGTGTCTCATGTCCACTGAAGTGAAAAATGCCAGGCATGGAAGATATCCCAGCTTTAGTCACCTGTAGTTTCTTGGTAGAAACCATACTTTCTTCTATATTTTACTAAGTTGTTATTAAACATTGCCTTGCATCCAGCAGAGCTGTACTGTGGCCCTGTAGGGAATGTAGCATAGTGATTAGCAGTGCAGGGCTTTGGACCAGGGTCCGGTTGGCTTTGCCAGTCGCTGCTGTCTGACCTTGGCAAATTACCTATCTCTCCATGCCTCTGCTTCCTCCTCTGTAAGTGTGTGTGTGTGTGTGTGTGTGTGTGTGTGTGTGTGGTGGGGATGGAGGGTTATGCCTACTCTGTAGGGTGGTAATTGGAATTAAATTAGATAATATATGTAAAACACTTAGCATAGTTCCTAGCGTACAGCAAAAGCTACATAAGCGATAATGATCATTACTATTATTTAATATTATTGCCATAGTTATTTTTTTTTATACTCTTGGGCTAAAAACTTTTTGAAGAAACACAGACACTATCTCTCGCCATTGCAATTGGACCCTGTTTTTGAAGAATGCTGGTTACCTTCAGTAGTCTGATAAGTGCAGTAATTAACGACTTATTTACTGATAAGCTCTGTTTTCCTTTGATGCAGGAGCTGATACTAATGCAGGAGATGTGTTATGTTTCCCACGACACCTTTGAATAAAATGCCATTTCCTCAGGAACAGCTAGAAATACCGATGCTAATTTTTCATGTGCTCAGGAAAAGCAAGAGCGCTCCCGCTGCAGTGGGCTGGAAGGAGCTCTCCAGAAACATTATGTCATCCTAATTTGCACTGCCAGGGGATGAGCTCATGGGGCGGGGTCTCTCAGGGCTGCAGCTGCGTCAGTTCCTCACTTGTGGGCTGTGCGTCCTCCCAGCTCGCCTCTCGCTCCCTTCTACCCCCTCAGCCCAGCCCCTGCTGCCTGCGCCGAACAGGAGGCACTGCGTGATGAATGACTGAAAACCGAGGCGAAGTCCTGCAAAATAGAATCAGGCGTCAGAAGGCACAAGAAAGGCAAATTGTGCATTTTAGTTATTTTGCGTTCAAAAAAAAAAAGCAGTTGCAGAACGGCTGTTGTCAATGAGAAGAGACTTCTGTCGGTTCTCTTTGCTTCCCCTCCTTTGTCTGACAGCAGCATCTTTCCCCTTTTCTACTTCAAACAACAGCTTGATCTATGAGCCAACCCATGCAGGAAAGGAGCTGATCACGGCTGGCCCTAAGCCACGTGACTGTAGCAAGGAAGAAACATGTGAGCAATTTCCCACATTCTTTTCGTTATAATATGTATTGTGAGTATGTTTATACTCCTTCTAGTCTAGCTGGTGGTATAGTAATGGTTAAACAGACAGGCTTTAGGGCTGGCAGCCTGACTCCAGATCCCATCACAGACACAGGTGAGAATTGTGTCATCTCTTTAAGCCTCAGTTTCTCCATCTGTAAAATGGGGGTAATAATCAAGCCTAGATCAAAAGATTGTTGCAAACCTTAAATGAATATTCCGTGGTAATCACTAAGCACAGTGCCTGGCCCATGGAATGTACTCAATAAATGTGAGTGATCATTAATAAGATACATATGTTCAACTGCTTTATTAACCAGTCACAGCAAGAGAATATATATAATATATAAAAATATATATTTTAAATATGAATTGGAAGGATATAAATTATCATATGATATACTTTCAAGGAAATTATTTACTCATAAAAAAGATCTGTTTGGGTTTTTACCTTTTATTATGGAAATTTTCAAACATACATTGAAACAGAATCATATACTGAGCACCACCACTCCCCGCCCCTCCCCCCCTGCCGATACCCATCACCCCACTTTAACAATCATCAAACATTTGGGGAGCTTCGTTTCATCAACTCCCCACTTTTTTTTAAGGTGGAGTATTTTAAGGGCAAATCCCTGACGTTGTGTCATTGCACCCATAATACTTGAATATGTGCCTCTAACAGAAAAAAGGATTTTATTTTTAACTTAACCACAGTTATTATATACCCTACAATAATAAAATAATTCCTTATTATCATCTAATAACGTCCAGTCCATATTCAAATTTCCCTAATTGCCCAAAAATGGCTTTTTATGTCTTTTTTTAAAAAATCACAGAAAATATTTCTCAATGCTTAGATTTTTTTTAAATGATTTCTAAATATGGCATATGAATTCTTTTTCAGAGCATTGAAAAATGCAAATATTGATATTTATACAGTAGAAAAAAACAAATTACTAATCTGTCTTTATCAATTGTTAATCTGAATGATTTGTTTTCAAGTAAGAGGTTCTGTACTGGTAGGGTACCTAATAAATAATAAATATGTGTTAATTTTTTAATCATTAATTTTATGTGATTCAGAGGACCAATATTCTATGTGCTCATTTTCTAAATACATGATTTAAAAATCTTACTTAAACCAACACTTAGTGGATAAACAAGACCGTAACTTATTGATTCTTTCCCTGCTTGTTTCATCCTAATTTAATGTCTATAAATCACTATCTACATTAGAAATTTGTTTAGAAAAGCATTTAATGTTCAGTATTTCCAATAGCTGTTCTTGTTTACATGTAAACATTTAACTTCCTGAAAATATATCTCTTTCCATTTAAAAGCAAGCTCTGTATGGTTCCTGATGTATTTAGAATTCATATAATCAGTGTTAACAGTAAGTCCCCAAGGAGGCATGAGTTATGTGCATAAAAATTTATGTGTACACTCTGACTTTCATAAAGGATATAGTCTCTGTTTCATTGCTGAACGTAAGTTCCCAGGATGACATCATATTTTTTTTCTTTGACAAATCAAGGTCATTCTAAAGGCTCTGTGATCTGGCCCAATTACTTCCCCAGCAGTATCTTCTCATAACTTCCTCTATTCTCTGTCCCCCAAACCCATGAGGCTACAACTGTGTTGGACAACTAGCCGTTCTCTCTGTGCTTTCCTGTCCCTGCCCTTCTTGTTCTTAAGCTGCTATTCCATATCCCGGAGGAGGAGTTGCCAAATTTAGTAAATAAAAATACAGGAAGCCCAGTTAAATTTGATTTTTAGATAAACAATGAAGGCATTTTCAGTGGAAGTGTATTCCAAATATCACACAGGGCATACTTAAACAAAGTTCTTGTTCTTGTAACTGAAATTCAAATTTAACTGGCAGCTCCATGTTTTATCTGGCAATGCTAACCTAAGGAAGCCCTTCAAGGGCTGGCTTTTCTTCCAGGAAACCTTCCCAAGTACCCTCCTACCCTGCTACCACAGCATTTTGCTGGAACCTCTCGTTAAATACTTAAGTACACCAACATTTTATAATCAGTCATATTTATATGTGTCTCTCTGCCACTTTGCAACACAAACAGCATGCCTTATTTCTAGAGTTCTGGATGTAACATTTATACCCCACTCCCCTTTCCACCCCAGGGATTAGATAGCACGTTCATCACAACATCTTCCCCAGGGCATTGGGTTTTTTTGTTGTTGTTGTTTTGTTTTCTCATGTAAATCTGGAAGGCCTAGATCCGCCATTATTGGTTGCTAACAGCATGGCAGGTACTGTGGTAAGCAGCGGAGGTAAACAGGTGAATTAGATACGTTTCTGACCATTAGGAACTCACAGCTTGTGGTCTCAGAACAGAAGCACGTAACTGGGCAGGGATTTGGGTAGGTATGATTTATTTGATAAATATTCATTAAAAGCTCACTGTATGCCAGGCACAGTTCTAGGCACTAAGCATGCAGCTGTGCCCAAGGAAAGCCCATGCCCTCCTCAAGTTCATTTCCTGAGGCAGGAATATCCAACTGGTAGATGTGAATGAGAGGTCCAGGTAACCTTGCAAGATATCTACTGAATAGACTGAGTCCTGAAGTAGAATAGGATTTGCCAGGCAGATGAGGGGTGGGAAATTGGCATCCCAGAAGGAAACCTGGATAGTGCAAAGGAACAGAGTATGAAAAAGTCCAGAATGTAACCTCTGTTAGGGCAGAGACTTGGTCATCTCTTGCTGGAAATCCCATGCATTAACTAGTGCCTGGCCCTGAGGAAGCACTTGATAAACAGTTGAATGGGTGAATGAAAGCAAGTACGGTGTACTCAGAGAAAGGCAAGAGGATCAGACGGCCAGGGTGAAGGGCAGGAGGCATTGCTCTAAAAGTAGACAGAGGGCAGAATCATGAAGGGTTTTAGAAACCACACTTAGAAATGTGAATTCAAATTATAAACAGTGGAGAACCACTGAAAAGTTTTCAGGCCTGGAATGACATGATTGCAATTAACTTCTGAAGACATTGCTTGGATGGCTTTGTGGAGAATGGATTAAATGGAGTGGAGACTAGGGCAGGGAGACCAGTATAAGCGGCTATTGTTTCGGGAGGATGGACCCAGTAGAGAGGAAATAAGGGACTATATTGGGCAGTAGTGGTAAAAAATCAGAATGGGAGAAGGATTTTAGGTTATTTCTGAAGTAAAATCAATACAACTTTGGATCAGTTGGGTAAAAGGGTCAAGAAGAGGAATGAGCCTTGGACAACTCCCAGTTTTTTGGCTTTTACAACCATTTGGACAAAGGTTCCAGTGTGGCCCACAGGACGCCAGTTGTAGAAGTTCTGGACAGAAGAGATATTTGGAGGAATCATTAGTGAGCATTGAGAGATAGAGCCATGATGATGGATGAAGACAGCCAGGGAGAGTGTATAAAATTAAATTTGAGGGAGGCCTGGGAAATGCCATTTTGCAGATATGTGTTTGTATTTGTCATTTTGCAGATAGTTTTTTGTCATGTCCATATACATAGGTATATGTATTTGCACATGGTTGAATGAAGCCAAACCCAACATCAGCTTGGAAAAGGAATAGTGAGTCATTAATATGGCCTTGCTATTCTACACATAGAATGTTTTTATAAATGAGAAAACTTATTGATTTTATTTGATTTATTATTGACACCATCCTTGACTCCCTAAAGAAATATCAATTGGGGCTCCTGGGTGGCTCAGTCGGTTAAGCAGCCAATTCTTGATTTGGGCTCAGGTCATGATCTCAGCGTCATGGGATCGAGCCCCGTGTCAGGCTCCGCGCTCAACAGCGAGTCTGCTTGAGATTCTCTCTCCCTCTGCCTTTGGCCCTCCTCTTGCTCATGTGCTCTCTCTCTCAAATAAATAAATCTTAAAAAAAAAAAAAGAAATATCATTTAACCCCTCTCTGACTTCCTCTTACATGTGTCATCAGACTTTTTCTCTTTTTTTTTTTTTTAAAGATTTTCTTTATTTATTTGAGAGAGAGAGAATGAGAGAGAGCACATGAGAGTGGGGAGGGTCAGAGGGAGAAGCAGACTCCCTGCCGAGCAGGGAGCCCGACGCGGGACTCGATCCAGGGACTCCAGGATCATGACCTGAGCCGAAGGCAGTCGCTTAACCAACTGAGCCACCCAGGCGCCCCAGACTCTTTTTTTTCAAAGACCAAATGAATACAGTAGATAAAGTACTTTGACTTGCATGGAAGAGGAAAAATGAAAATTCTTGTGATGAAACATCACACAAGATAATTATTGATGATGATAAAATATTATAAAAAAATAATCCCTTCTAAGAATCTCCAAAGCAGTCGCATTTTGAGGTACATGCATAAATATAATGTCATTCCATCTAAGGGCTTACAATGGTTTTGAAAGTAGAAAAGCTGATAAGAATCAGTATGTGAGTCACCACCAAATAGCATTCACCTCATTAATAACTAAGTGATGATGATAAAGGTCTTTTGAAACTTTAGAACGATAGAACATCTATTGACTGACTCCTTGGATTAAATAGTGTTTTCATTCTGATACTTAAAACCCAAAGCTACAGGCTACTCTCTAGGTAAGGGTCTTCAAAACTTCTTATTCGTGAATTCTCTACAAGAATTTTGAAAACTATGCACCCTCTCACACATGTTGAAGTTGGCATCTTCAATTTTACATTATAGGTTTAAATAGTAATATTATATTTAGATAGTAATTTAAATAATAGCATTGATATTTTAATAAAAACCATTGCATCACTTTTAAATTATCCAGTGGAATCTAAATCTGTAGAGATTTGACAGCCACCATCATACATTTTTTTAATACACAAACAAACTTATTTTTAACTGGCAGAAATTTTACTTGTTCCTTTTCTTTTTAACTCAGTTTCTACACCACTTTCTCCACAGAACTTTATCCTAATGTAATATATTTAGGTTTTAAAGGTTTTGTTGATCACCCTACCATATTTCTCTACAATGAAAATACACTAATAAATTTCAATTAAAATATTTTATTTTCCTGTGACCATATGATTCTGAGCGCTTAGCATGTTTTTCTCTGGCATAAGTTACACTTATAATTATTAGTAGCCCACATTTGACCAATACAACACGAATCCATTAAAAATTTGATATGCAAGTGAATATCCTTGCATATTCCTTGGTTTATAGAAATGCAACAGATTTCTGTACGTTGGTTTTGTATCTGGCGACTTTACTGAATTTATGTATCAGTTCTAGCAATTTTTTGGTGGAGTCTTTTGGGTTTTCTACATAGAGTATCACATCATCTGCAAATATGAAACTGTGACTTCTTCCTTGCTGATTTGGATACCTTTTATTTCTTTTTGTTGTCTGATTGCTGAGGCTAGGACTTCCAGTACTATGTTAAGTAACAGTGGTGAGAGTGGACATCCCTGTCTTGTTCCTGACTGTAGAGGAAAAGCTCTCAGTTTTTCCCCATTGAGGATGATATTAGTTGTGGGTCTTTGGTATATGGCCTTTATGATGTTGAGGTATGTTCCCTCTATCCCTACTTTGTTGAGGGTTTTTATCGAGAATGGATGCTGTACTTTGTCAAATGCTTTTTCTACATCTATTGAGAGGATCATATGGTTCTTATTCTTTCGTTCATTAATACACTCTGTGTAGAAAACCCAAAAGACTCAACCCAAAAATTACTAGAACTGATACATGAACTCAGTGAAGTCGCAGGATATGAAATCAACATACAGAAATCTGTTGCATTTCTATACACCAGTAATGAAGCAGCGGAAAGAGAAATCAAGGAATTGATCCCATTTACAATTACACCGAAAACCGTAAGATACCTAGAAAAAACTGAACCAAAGAGGTAAAAGATCTGTACTCTGAAAACTATAAGACACTTATGAAGGAAATTAAAGATGACACAAAGAAATAGAAAAACATTCCATGCTCATGGGTTGGAAGAACAAATATTGTTAAAATGTCTATACTACCCAAAGCAATCTACACATTCAATTCAATCCCTGTCAAAATACCACCAGCATTTTTCACAGAGATAGAACAAACAATCCTAAAATTTATGTAACCACAAAAGACCCCAAATAGCCAAAGCAATCTTGGAAAAGAAAAGCAATGCTGGAGGCATCACAATTCTGGACTTCAAGTTATATTACAAAGCTGTACTCATCAAGACAGTATGGTACTGGCACAAAAACAGACACATACATTAATGGAACAGGATAGAGAACCCAGATATGGACCCTCAACTATATGGGCAATTAATCTATGACAAAGGAAGAAAGAATATCCAATGGGAAAAAGACAGTCTCTTCAACAAATGGTGTTGGGAAAACAGCGCAGCAACATTCAAAAGAATGAAATTGGACCATGTTCTTATACCATACACAAAAATAAATTTAAAATGGATGAAAGACCTAAATGTGAGACAGGAAACTATCAAAATCCTAGAGAACACAGGTAGCAACCTCTTTGACATCAGCCTTAGCAACTTCTTATTAAACATGTCTCCAAAGATAAGGGAAACAAAAGCAAAAATGAACTATTGGGACTTCATTAAGATAGAAAGTTTCTGCACAGTGAAGGAAACAACCAACAAAACTAAAAGGCAACCTTCAGAATGGGATGAGATATCTGCAAATGACGTATCTGATGAAGGGTTAGTATCCAAAATCTATAAAGAACTTACCAAACTCAACATCCAAAAACCAAATAATCCAGTTAAGAAATGGGCAGAAGACATGAATAGACATTTCTCCAAAGAAGACATACAGAAGGATGCCAGACACATGAAAAGATGCTCAACATCACTCACGGAGATACAAATCAAAACTATGAGATAACTACCTGTCAGAATAGCTAAAAGTAACAACATAGGAAACAACAGATGTTGTTGAGGATGTGGAGAAAGGGGAACCCTCTTTTGCTGTTTTTGGGGATGCAAACTGGTACAATCATTCTGAAAAACAGTCTGGAGGTTCCTTAAAAAGTTAAAAATAGAACTACCCTACAATCCAGTATTTGCACTACTAAGTATTTACCCAAAGGATACAAAATACTGGTTCAAAGGGACACATGCACCTCGATGTTTATAGCAACATTATCAACAACAGTCAAATTATGGAAGGAGCCCAGCGACAGGTGAATGGATAAAGAAGATGTGGTGTATATATATATATATATATATATACAATGGAATATTACTCAGCCATCAAAAAGAATGAAATCTTGCCATTTGCACTGATGTAGATGGAGCTAGGGTATATAATGCTAAGCTAAGTAAGTCAGAGAAAGACAAATACCATATGATTTCATTCATATGTGGAATTTAAGAAACAAAGCAGATGATCATAAGGGAAGGGAAGGAAAAATAAAATAAGATAAAAACAGAGAGAGAGGCAAACCATAAGAGACTCTTAACTATAGAGAACAAACTGAGGGTTGCTGGAGGGGAGGGGGCTGGGGATGGATTAAACAGGTGATGGGCATTAAGGAGGGCAATTGCTGTGATGAGCACTAGGTGTTGTATATAAATGATGAATCACTAAATTCTACTCCTGAAACTAATATTATACTATCTGTTAAATATTAGAATTTAAATTAAAACTTGAAACATTGGGGTTCCTGGGTGGCTCAGATGGTTAAGCGTCTGCCTTCAGCTCAGGTCATGATCCCAGGGTCCTGGGATAGAGCCCTGCATCCGGCTCCCTGCTCAGTGGGGAGCCTGCTTCTCCCTCTCCCTCTGCCTCTCCCCCTACTCATGCTCTCTCTCTCTCTCTCTCTCTGTATCTTTGTGTCTCAAATGAATAAATAAAATCTTTAAAAAAAACTTGAAACATTAAAAATAAAATAAATTATAAAAACATCTCTTAATGGGATGGAAGGCTTTTTTAAAAATGTATTTATCTGTGGATGAAGATACATATTACGAGAATAAGGCACTATTCAGTATTAATGTTACTCCTATTTTTCATTTTTAATGTTAGCACTGAAAAAAACTTGTACACATGGACAGGTAAATGGAGATGGGAAAGGCTCTATAATATCGTGTCACTCAATTATTTGAACTGTTTTCAAGAGTGAGAAATGCCAAATATCACATAGTACCATATCCATCAAAAACTATTTTTAATGATCTAATTTGACTAGATTTTCCTTCAGTTTTCTTAAAACTAGAGAATTCGAAACCACTTGAATTTCAAAAGAATTTTTTTAATCCAATACTCAGAGTCATTCACTTTTTTTGTTTGTTTTTAAGTGACACCAACACTAATTTTTCTAATTGACTCCTCAGTTACCATCCTGGAGCTTTTGCCACACTGGGGCAATTTATAGAAACATGGAGGAAAACTTGCCCTTTTTCAAAAAGTGGGAGAGGGTAGGGGCGCCTGGGTGGCTCAGATGGTTAAGCGTCTGCCTTCGGCTGGGATCGAGCCCTGCATGGGGCTTCCTGCTCGGCGGGAAGCCTGCTTCTCCCTCTGCCTCTGCCTCTCTCTCTCTCTGACTCTCATGAATAAATAAATAAAACATTAAAAAAAAAAGTGGTAGAGGGTAGTTTGGGGATGTGGACAAAAGGAATCCACTCTTCCCGATAGCAAATATATTCTCAGATTAGCTGTAAGAGAGAGAACACTGTAGAAAGTGTACATACAAGTTGAAAAGAGTGTCAAAATGCATTATTTTTATAAAAACTTAATTGCTTTGAAAAAGGCA
The DNA here is from genome assembly GCF_054177405.1 of Leptonychotes weddellii. Taxonomy (NCBI): domain Eukaryota; kingdom Metazoa; phylum Chordata; class Mammalia; order Carnivora; family Phocidae; genus Leptonychotes; species Leptonychotes weddellii. The sequence goes on along the minus strand of NC_138372.1, from coordinate 122,802,105 downwards.
ATTTGCTTTAACAACTGATGACATACTAGGTGCTACAAAACATAAAAAGCTGGAAAAATCTTTAAGTTATGTACTCCTCTTGCTTGGTAAACGTCTTTAAGTTCTTTTAACTAATATTTTATACAGTTCATGGTTTATGTAACAATAACGAACACTTATTAAGAGATCACCCCACGCCAGGACCTGTCCTAATTTGTTTTTACTTTGTTTTCATTTGCTAGCTAACCCTCACAACAGTCCTGAGAGGTACACAACTTTTCATTCCCATTTTACAGATGAGGAAATCGAGACGGAGAGAAAGTAATGTGCTTGAGATCACACAGCTAATAAGTGACACACCAGGCAGTTTGACTTCAGAATCTATGTTCCTAATAAGTAAGCCTTTACTCTAAGCTCTTGATTTTGAATTAAAAATAAAACATATAAAGGGGCGCCTGGGTGGCTCAGTGAGTTAAGCATCCGCGTCTTGATTTCAGCTCAGGTCATGATCTCAGGGACATGAGATAGAGTCCCGTGTCAGGCTCTGCGCTCAGAGCAGAGTCTGCTTGATATTCTCTCTCCCTCTGCCCCTCCCCCAATCTCCCCTCACACTCTCACGTGCTTGTGCTTCCTCTCTCTCTCTCTAAATAAATCTTTAAAAAAAATAAAATAAAAATAAAACATTGTAAGGTCCATATTTAGCCTTTTTATGATTTTGCTCCTTATTAAACCTTTTTGATTAACTGACCAAGCTAGCATGTTAAGGGGTCTCCCACTGGACTACAAATGCTAAATAATAATGATAGTTCTAGAAACTATAAATCAGGAACGATGCAGGACATCTTTTAGTGTCCAAAAACTGCTTAGTCAGTTTGGTTACAAAAACATAATAAATCATCATATACATTGTAAAAATTGGCATTAAAAAGTTTCAAGCAATTCTAAACAAGTTCTCCTAATTTTTAACCAAATATCTATTTCTCTCATTTTAGTATGCCTTTGGAGAAAAATTTTCTGAATACCTCTAGGTACATCATGGAATATGGTTAACAATGTAAATATCCGTATATTTTTATTAAGCAGACAATTAAACCCCTGTGCAACTTCTACTACAAAGCATCTGTGAACACTTGTATCCCTCTCTACCCAATCTTCCGGGCCTTCCCCATTCCTTGCTTTCATTTAGCATGCCTAAGATATTCAGACTGTGACATTTGCATTTTCCTTCCTTTTTATACAAAGGAATCTCAAGCTTCTTCTTCTTTCTATTTCCCTAAAGTTAGCACAGCATTCCAAAGTAAAATTAGTTTCCTCAAGATTTAACACTTAATTTGCTAATCTCTGTTTAAGCAGTATTTCAGGCCAGACTCTTGCGTTAGGTTCTGGCTAGAAAGCAAAGAGTAGAGAAGAAAGCGCTTCCTCCCTCACAGAGCACGTGGTCTGTAAGAGGTGTAAGCAGTTGAGCCACCATCACAGTAACAGTGTACCAAGTGATACAAGAGGGGTGGATGGTGGGCATACTATGGGCATGGTGCCCAGGCAGGACCTCATAGAGGAGCCCTTGGAAATCAGTCTTGGTGTTGTAAATGCTTGACCTCCACCTGGCCTAGGCCAGGCTGACTGCCTGGTTGGCTGACTGATGACTGACTCCCTTGGTGACTGGCTGCATGACTGAGATTGATGAGACTAACCAAAGGGCAGTTGCTGGTTAACCTTCTCAATGGCTAACAGCAGGGCTTTGGTCCCAGCTTTTCAGTTTTACCTTCTAGATGCGAAAGCGGAGCCCTGGAAACAGTCCTTCCTGCTATTTCTATTTTATCACTGAGGGGAATGAAAGGAGCTTTCTCTCGGTCCCCCCACCTCCCCTTGGCTTTGGCAGCTTTTTCTGCCACTGCTACGATTAAGGGGGAAAGACCACGGGCAGCAGGAGAATGATTCCCTTCCATACCCAGCTACTTAGCGTCCTCCATGCTGAGTTCCCGAAATGGAACATTCTGGACTAGTGCGGGAAGACTTTCACATTGGAAGTTCCTGTGGCCACAACACAGAGATTGCTCCATAAAACAGTCTTGAAAATTCACCTCATACTTTAGCATCTCCTATGTGCAAACATTTATAAAAAGGAACTTTGGAAGTTCTCTTATAACCTGCATGACCTAGGCTGTGAAACTTGGGGAACAGGTAGGAGGAAAAAGGAAGAACAGCAGAAGTGGTTTGGCAGCCGGGACTTAGAGGCTGGCTTAAAATGGAGGTGGGACACAGAAATATAAATCTGCTTGTACAGGGGGCTGGCCAACCTTAGACACAACTTGGGATATGGCTGATATTCGAGGCATTGGTGTCCTAGGGAAAGCATGGATTTTAGGTGAATTCAGACCCTGGTTTTGCCATTTAATAGCGGTGTGACCTTGGACAAATCAACATCTTTAAATCTCCTTCCTTTCCCCAGGGTATTAGTGTGAGGATGAACTGAGACAATGCGTATAGACTGATTGACGACCTCCCATCAATGTTAGTGCCTTCCGTGTCAAGTAAGCTAACTGATTTCCTGAAGTCACACGATTGGTTATGTGGAAGCCAATCTGGGCTGGAAGGCGGACCCACTTCTCAATACGGAGTCTGCTCGTTTCTCATGGACCTACTTCTGCCAGCTTCAACAGTGACCTGCTTTCTCCCAGCCCTCAACTTCTAACACATCGCCTAAAAACAGAGTGATAAACAAACCTCTTTTAAGTTAAACAGCCACGAACTAGCCAAAATCCTTGGTGAAAAGGAAGAAAATGCCTCCAAAGAAGATCTTTAGAAGCAAGCAACCTTTTGAGTATATGTCAGAGATCCCCAAATCTGCTCTTTATAAGACAAGTAGGAGTTCCTTTGTCCTAGCTCCTTTCAGCTTTGTGATAATTGACCTGTGTCACGTTTTGAAAAGAGTAACCCTGCCATTATTGGCCTAGCAACTAAGAGTTATTTGTATACTAATCAGTAGCTATTGTTACTCTGATCTTTCCTGGAAGTATGCCATGGAAACTTGTCACATTGTTTTGGTACCACCACAGGGAACACATTAGGTAGTCTTTGATGATAATCAAGACATCACTAACTAATGGCTCCCTGTGTTGATTTTAAACCTTAGTAAATTGTTATCCAACTGGAACCAACAAAAATGTATAGAGTGCTCACTCTGCACAAGAAATGGACTAAGTCACTAAAGAATACAAAGATCAAGACGGTATGGCTGCTGGCCACTGGAAGGAATGGACCTGTGTACGTGGAAAACTAAAATACAAAACTGCACAACAACTATTAGGTAACTTGGCACAAGGCTGAGTGGCAAACCATTCCAGGGTCAGTGGCTTAAATAGCAGTTATGTATTCTCACTCATTTTCACTCATACGCAGGCTGGCTGGGGGGCCCACCAATCTAGGCTCGCTTTGACATGGCTGTCCTTCAGACTGCAGGCTGGAGGTCAGGTTTGCTCTGCATGACTCGCATCCTCCTTCCCTTTGTGAAGGGCATGGGTACCCTTGAGCTACAGAGTATGTAGCAAAACAAAATCTATAACCTAGTTGTGTAGGCTGCCGAGTCTCTGTTCCACTTTATCCTCCCGCTAAAATATACATCTCATGAGTTCCACTCTGGTTTCCCATTGTGTCCCCAATGCCTAGCACAGAGCAACACATAGTAGGAACCAATGGATATCTACCCAGGAAATAATTAAATGAATAAGTGGTGCTGTATGCATGAATAGTGTTGTCACAGAGCAATGGAATATTCGAATGTCTTCTCACAATAGCCCTGAGTAGTAGCCCTGCTGTTCATGCAAGATTTATGGAATGATGGGAAGACCATAGTTGGACTTAAGACATTTCACACATATATTTTCTACTCAAACCTGTCTCTGTCAAGAAGGCTCTTACATTAGCTAAAAGTGTTCAGAGAGGCTTTTTAACTACTGGAGTTATTTAAAGAGTATGGAATGCCTTTGCAAATTAAAAATGGAAGTGCGATCAAGTTTAAGCAGTGTTTTAATTGGTCTTTCTTCGTTTTCCCTGAGGCAGATAAACCAAACCAACAGAGGAAGCTGACAGTGAGTAACAGCAAGTAACAAATCTTGCTGATCTGGCACTTAGGTATTGTTCCTGACAGCACATGCCTTCCATGTTGAATCTAATAGAAAGCTCCTCTAGTAGATAAAACTGATGAATGTTATAATCCCAGTTTGACTAGACTTTTGAGTTCTTGTTTTCAGATTTTAGGAACAGACATGCAATCTTAAGGATACAGAACAGAGACCAATGCCAAAAATGTAACTATTTTGCTTGAAATAGCTTTATTATGAACAAAAACAATTTAAATGACTCAAAATGAATTAGTGGAAGTTTTCTGGACATGCAATTAGACATCTGTCCAAAAACTCCTTCTGTGAATTAGGTCCTGACATAATAAGTTTCCTGTGAGCAATCAGTATCAGTTACAGTGTTTAAGAATGGTAAATGTCGTCTTGAATACTTTGGCTCCAGATGCTAGAAGACTAAGGGAAGATGTCTTTGGGTGATTCAAGGATAGAGGGTCTTAGATGAACTAAGTCCTTCTGTGAGTTGTTGATATCTTTTTAAGTGATCTGATTTCCTTTCATACTACAGAGGGAAAGAAATATTTCAGAAACAGGCTGGGCAGAAGGATATGGATCTTTTGGGGCACCTGGGTAGCTCAGTTGGTTAAGCATCTGACTCTTGATTTAGGCTCAGGTCATGATCTCAGGGTCATGAGACCAAGCCCCACGTCGGGCTCTGCACTCAGAGTGGACTCTGCCTCAGATTCTCTCTCCCTCTGCCTCTGATTCTCCCCTGACTTGTTCTCTCTCTCTCAAATAAATAAATAAAATCTTTTTTTAAAAAAAAAGGATATAGGGGCGCCTGGGTGGCTCAGTCGTTAAGTGTCCTGGGATGGAGCCCCGCATCAGGCTCCCTGTTCTGCGGGAAGCCTGCTTCTCCCCCTCCGACTCCCCCTGCTTGTGTTCCTTCTCTCGCTGTGTCTCTCTCTACCAAATAAATAAATAAAATCTTAAAAAAAAAAAAAAAGGATATAGATCTTTTAAGTGTTGGAGAGAATCCTAAAGTTACTTGACCTATAAGCACCAAGGCCTTTGAAATTAAACTCCCATAATTCCAATATGTCATGTGACTTGGTTTAATGCCCCTATTCCTAGTGTTTAAAAGAGATAAAAGAAATTATATGATATCAAAAAAGACCCTCTGAAAGGAGTCACTAGAAGTTCCTCATCTGTCAACCTCTGAAACAGAATCAGTAGTTCTTAACTCATTGGCACCTGGGTGGCTCAGTCGGTTGGGCATCTGCCTTCAGCTCGAGTCATGATCCCAGGGTCCTGGGATCAAGTCCTTCATCGGGCTCCCAGCTCAGCGGGGAGTCTGCTTCTCCCTCTCCCTCTGCCCCTCCACTTCTGCTCGTGCTCTCTCTCTCTGTCAAATAAATAAATAAAATCTTAAAAAAAAAAAAGTTCTTAACCCAGGCCATTCATTAGAGTCTCCTGGGAAGTTTTAGAAATATCAATGCCCAAGGCCCATCCCAGAGATTCTGATTTAATTAGTCTGGAGTGGAGCCGGACATCTATATTACTTTTAAAAATTCTCTAAGGGAGTCCAATGTGCAGGAAGGTTTGAGGAATGCAGGATTAGACCAATCTTACCAAGTCTCCGGAAGGTGGGAGTCAAGGCATGTCTTGCCTCACTCCCTCACTTGTCTCCTGCTCCTCCATAACCCCATATCCCCAAAACAAAAATTGGAAGCCACAGAACAGAGGGTCTAGGAGTCTGCCATTCTAATCCACAGAGCAAAATCACTGTCATAAAGGCGTTGCTTCCAGCGGATGTTGTCCCAAAGTGCTGTGCTCTCTGGAACCTGTTCTGAGGCTTGCAGGGCCCTCCTTTTGGACCTCAGTGCCCCTCTCACAAGAGAAAGAATAAAATGCTCACTTTGGGAACATAAAACATGCATCTCAGATAGTCTTATGGAAAACAAAGGATAAGGGCAATTTAATTCACATCTTGTGCGGGCTTAATAAATTAATAGTGAGCCTAGAAATACATCCTCTCTTTCTGCCCATGAGAACAAGGGAGTAAATTATTCTTTTGCAATATTATCTCATTCCTTTTCCATCTGATAGACATCAGTACCTGAATGCAAAGTATACGTATTTGGCCTGTATTTTAATGGGTAATTTAATTTGATTAGTCAGAATTTTGGTTTTTGCAGCCAAGAAATATGATCAGCATGCATCCATAATTCTTTTTCATCTTAGAAATCACTATTGTTTCCATGGAATCAGTTGAAATGATGAATATTAAATCTGACTTCTCCTTGTGTGCATGGAAGCAAAATGGCAGACAAGAAAGATGAGTGGCAATAGAGAGATTTTGTGTTGAACAAAATATTTATACTGAAATATCACAGTCCAGCCTTATCAGCTTCCTGCTACCACGCCCTTTATATGATCTATAACAGGACCTGTATGTTACTCACAGTTGCACTGATGAGATGACCTATCAATCAAATAGAAACCAGTGGTTGGAGCTCTCTTTTCCTGAAGAAAATTGCTGAAGTAAATATGTAAGCCAGAAAGAAAAGAATCAAAGGCATGCAAAGGAGGCTGGTCAGAAGAGATCATTAGTAGTGTCCAGTAATCTTATAGAATGAGATTGTCTAGAGGTACAAAAGCTTCCAGGCAGTCAATAATACCTCCTCAGAGCCTTGGGAGCAGTCAATGGTTCATTGACCAAGACGGAATTAAAAAACAAAACTGAGCAACAACAACAAAAACCCAGAAAGTTTGATATGCACATGAACATTTTTAAAGTCTCATGGACAAAAAAGAACCTACAGAAGAGGCCAAGGTTTTGAATCATGCAGAATTTTTCCTTGGTTCACTCATTGATTCAACAAATATGTGTAGGATATGTCAGGCACTGTTTTTAGCACTGGGGATTATGCTGCTTTTCATCAGTATTGATAAAATTTCACCTCAAAGGTGATAGAGGTTCAGGAAAAGGTTTTCCTGCTGGTACATTTCATTTTCATTAGCTTCAATAGAACTTCCTCCTAACTCAAATATTGTTCTCCTTTGACTCTACAAACTTCTGCAAGATGGCAGTTTTCACAGAGAGAAAGAACATGAATATCATGCTGTGGCTGCTGGTGAAAGATTTGGGGACCAAAACCTCAGACAGCTAATATTTATCTAGAAAAAAGTGACAGCAGTGTTAGCAGACCCTCTCAAGTATAACAAGTTGAAGGAGTCATTTTAGGATTGCAATGTATTCTTCCAGAACCCAAAGCAAGACTGTGTTGGGTGAGTCTTGAGGTCCAGCCATCCCTGTGGTATAACCCTTTGAGTGGTACCAAAGAGGGTGTTCTCCTTGCTGTCGGCATCAGATATAAGGAGGGCACCTCTCAAAGTACAGCACTCATTGAAAAAAAATCTTAAGCAATGACATTGAGACATGACTGGCTTCTAAGATGACAGTGAAGCCATAATTGGAACTAAAAGAAATTACAGATTAAAGGGATTCTCCTACAGAATGGAGGTTCCTCAAAAAGTAGAAAACAGAGCTACCCTACAACACAGCAATTGCAGTACTGGATATCTATCCCAAAGATACAAATGTAATGATCCGAAGGGGCACCTGCACCCCAGTGTTTATAGCAGCAATGTCCACAATAGCCAAACTGGAGAAAGAGCCCAGATGTCCATCGACAGATGAATGGATAAAAAAGATGTGGTATAGGGCACCTGGGTGGCTCGGTCCGTTAAGCGACTGCCTTCGGCTCAGGTCATGATCCCAGGGTCCTGGGATCGAGTCCCGCATCGGGCTCCCTGCTCTGCGGGGAGCCTGCTTCTCCTTCTCCCCCTCCCCCTGCTGGTGTTCCCTCTCTCGCTGTGTCTCTCTCTGTCAAATAAATAAAAAAAAAATAAAATCTTTAAAAAAAAAAAGATGTGGTATATATATATACAATGGAATACTACTCAGCCATCAAAAAAATGAAATCTTGCCATTTGCAATGACGTGGATGGAACTAGAGGGTATTATGCTAAGCAAAATAAGTCAATCAGAGAAAGATAATTATCACATGATCTCACTCATATGTGGAATTTAGGAAACAAAACAGAGGATCATAGGGGAAGAGAGAAAAAAATAAGACAAGATGCAATCAGAGAGTGAGACAAACCATAAGAGACTCTTAATCTCAGGAAACAAATTGAGGGTTGATGGAGGGGAGGGGTTTGGGGGATGTGGTAACTGAGTGATTGACATTAAGGAGGGCACGTGATGTAATGAGCACTGACCTCTACGTCAGAAACCAATAACACATTATATGTTAATTAAATTTAAATTAAAAAATGAAAAAAAGGTATTCTCCTAAATGACTAATTATTGAAGAACCTCACTATTTGAAATTATCTTATTAGCTTACTTCTGTATTATCTGTCTTCTCTATGCATTCTCCAAAAAGGCAGGTGCCTTGTCTTATTCACACCTAGACCAGCTGCCTGATATGAAGTTTATTAAATATTCCATGACCAATCTGAAAAATTGATGATGTAAGTGATACAAACCTGGAAAGGACATCAGACTTTATATCCTAAAACCCTTAGGAATGGCCAACTGAAAAGGTGACATTTAAGAGCAATAAGATAAAGTCTATTATCTGGTTCACAATTACCACCTGCACAGGGGCAGGACTGGGGAGAATTGGCTTAATAGCAACACCTATGAAACACTGAGAGGGTTTAGTTGACCATAAAATCAGTATGAGTCAACAGTACGAGAAAACAAATGTCCAGTATCGTTACAAGAAGTGAGTCCCCATTATATCAATTGATTTTCAACAAAGGGGGCCAAGATCATTCAAGAATTGTCTTTTCGGTACATGGTGCTTAGACAATTGGATATTCAAATGCACGAAAATGAAGTCAGACCCCTACCTCAATCATAAAAAAATGGACTCAAAGTGGACCAAAGACCTAAATGTAAGAGGTAAAACTATGAAAAAAACTCTTAGAAGGAAACATAAGCGTAAAGTTCATGATCTTGGATTAGGTAACGATTTCTTAAATGACACCAAAAGCACAAGTGACAAAAGAAAAAACAGATAAATTGGGCTTCATCAAAGTTAAAAATTTTAGTGCTGCAAAGGGCACTATCAAGAAAGTGAAGATGGGGCGCCTGGGTGGCTCCGTCGGTTCCGCTCGGGTTGTGATCCTGGGGTCCTGCGATTGAGCTACACGTCGGGCTCCCTGCTTCTCCCTCTCCTCCCCACTCTTGTGCTCTCTCTCGCTAGCTCTGTCTCTCTCTCAAATAAATAAAAATCTTTTAAAAAAAAAAGTGAAGACAGCCCACAGAATGGGAGAAATATTTTCAAATCCTATATCTGATAAGAGTCCAGTATCCAGAATACATAGAAATGCTTACACACAATAATAAAAAAACAATAACTCAATTATTAAAGGACAAAGGACTTGAATAGACATTTTTCCAAAGAAGATATGCAAATGGAACATAAGCACATAAAGATGCTCAACATCAATATAGTCTTTAGGACAACGCAAATAAAAGTGATTTCACACACACTATCATGACTATTATCAAAAAGATGGATGTTATCAAAATAGTGAGTGTTGGAGTGGATGTGGAAGAATTGGAACTTTTATACATAACTGGTAGAATTGTAAAATGGTGCAGGCTTGATGGGAAACAGTTTTCAGTTCCTCAAAAGGTTAAACATGGAGTTTCCATATGACCCAGCAATTCCCCTCCTAAGTATATATCCAAAAGAAATGAAAACACATGACAACACAAAATCTTGTGTATGAATATTCATAATAACATTCACAATAGCCAAAAAAAAAGTGGAAACAACCCAAATGTCCATCATCTGATAAACAAAATGTGATGTATCCATATTGTGGGGTAGTATTCATCAATAAAGAGAAATGAAGTTCTGATACATGCTACAACATTAATGAACCTTGAAAACATTACGCTGAGTGAAAGAAACCAGTCCCAAAAGGTCACATATTGTGTCAGCCCATTTATATGAAACGTCCCGAACAGGCAAATCCATAGAGACAGAAAGCCGATCAGTGGTTGCCAGAGGCTGGGGAGTAAGTAGTGACTGCTAATGGGTACAGAATTTCTTTTGAGAATGATGCAAATGTTCTAGAAGTGGTAATGGTTGTATAACTCTGTAGATATACTAAAAACCACTGAATCATACACTTTAAAAACATACATTTTATGGTATATAAATTATACTTAAATAAAGCTGTTAGAAAAAAAAAAAAAAAGGAATCCCCCAGAACCAAATCCCCTTTCATAGAGCACTGATCACATCATACCTAAAGTACTAAATTCAGTCCTGGGCAGAGGACAGAAGCAACTAAGAGCTTAGTCGCCAATAGAAAAGCAGCTGGGATAATTAGGTCATTTAGATGGTTCCAGACAAAATATGGAAGACATGCGAAATGTTTAACCCGATTAAAAAAGAAAAAGATTTACAGGGAGCGGTTTAGTCCTTCAAATTTGAGTGACGTTTGTGTGGAAGAGGAGTGAGAATTGCCCTTCTCTGTCTTCCTGGAACACTTGAGGTACCTAAGGAAAAGGCTGGGGATGCCTCCACACAGAGGACAGCTTTCTAAACATTGAATTGTCTGAAAAAGAAGGAGCTCCCTTTAGGGATGATGCGTTCTTCACCATGAAAGCAAAGGCGCAGTGCCCATGTACTAAGGCTGCAATGAAAGGAAGCAGTGGCTTCGGATGACAGGTTGGACTAGCTGACCCTGAGATAGTTTTTCTATTAGTGGAGTATATCATTTAATCCCAGGGAACTCTTCTGGGTTGTAACTGATCACTCAGATCTCATATGCCTGGAAGTTTGTGACAATTTTTTCCCTGGATGTATTTCTTGCCTTGCACTTGCTCACATTAAAATGCACCAATGTTTTTGTCTATTTAATACACTCTTTAAAATATCTTCTGAAATCCATCCTTATCAACTAGAAATCTGGATCATCTGCCACCCCAGAGGTTGTTCTAGACCCTTGTCCAGATCATTTATAAACTGGTCCTAAGTGACAGTTTTATGGGAACTCAGTTGTTGACATGTCTCCCTCCAAAGAAGTGCCAGTTCATTTCTACCTTTTGTTTTTCTGTCTCTAAACTGGTTCTTTATTCATGACAAGTCTCCCTCGATTTCAAGATAACTCCATTTTAAACAAATAGTACCTAGGTGGAACCTTATGAAAGGTGTTTTTCAAGATGACAGGGATCGCCTTCCATGTATTTGCTGCCACAATTTGACTTGGTTTGGGAGGTCTGCATGGTCTAACCTGCTAGGTGCTAGAGCTAAACATCAGTAGAGATGGAGGGCAGTGAGCCATTCCATGCACTGCTCCCCCCTCACCCACATGCATATTTATCTCCTCAAAGAATAGCAGAGATGAATCAGGCATAATTTGCTTTTGCAGAAGTCATGTCATGGGCTTAGTGTTCTGTGGCCCACCCTTTTAATTTCACCAGCATAAAAGGTAAAAAAAAAAAAATCCTTGCCTCAATAGTGGGTGGTTTCCACGATCCCCTGGGAACCCTCCTTATAAAATAATTGTACAGGACCATTTAAAGAGAGATAGTATATTTTAAGTTCCACAGGTCCTCCCTTAAGTTTCCTTAATGCAGTGAGTTTGTAACCTACTGGAGGCTATGGATCAATTTCAAGGAACCAACCTGCTGAAAGAATATTCAGGATCTTGTGTGCATATAGATATACATTTATTCTTTCCTGATTTTACACCTGACCTGCCATTCACAATGGGTTTCTCCATTCTTATGGCATGGGGCCGAAGCATCATTAGTCCCAGTGTCCCAGAGACTGTTGCTGTTTGCCTCTATTCACTCCCACTGCCTCTGTGGCAGCTGTCTGAGCTACCACTCTCATCCGGATCACTGTCAGTTCCTGTCTGCCCGGCTGCGCCTTCCTTACAGTCTCTGATGTCTGTCCCTTGCAGGCTAGACCATGCGCAACTCCCAAAGCAATTCAGCTTGTGGCCAGAAGCGTGCTAGGAGCCACCATTAGGTGGTATGGGGAAGAGCTGTGTTAGCGGAGGCCCGGGGTCCTGGGTGTCTGCGGCCTACCCCAGGCTCACAGGGGGGGCTGGCCTGCTGCCAAGCTGGCGTGGGGTAGGTGCTGCATCAAGGTTAGCGATGATGATTTATTTAAGGAGATAAATTATACCCTGGGTCTGACCCAGGAGGACCCTAATCCGAAGGAGTTATAACAGAGGCAACTCTGAGGCAAATATCTGGAAAAGTTCTGGTGACAAGAAATCCTCCCAGATGTTTTATTTAACCCGACCGTCCTATTCCTCTGTACCGTGGCAGCAAGCATAACCCATGCCAGATCAGGAAAAATACGTGGCAGACAGCTGGTCCTTAAGGAATGTATCTCAGAGGAACTGGTGAAGGTGTCCAGTGGGGTGGTGAGGGCGGGGGGTGGTGAGCTTTGAAAGAAACAAGATCCCTGTGTTAAATTGCAAAATCACCATGAAGAAACAGCACTTGTGGGAGGGCATGGAAGTGTACCAGTCAGATCTGTCAAGAGAAACTGCTGCTTCGGGGAGCCTCCTGCTGCCACTCCTTTGGACCCACCATAGCCACCAAGAACATGCTTCCCCTGGGCTGTTCCCTCTCCAAGGCCCTAGCATAGCAGGGCTGCTGGAGCCAGGCCATTCCGTCTGACATGGGACACCTCAAACAGACCACCTTTGCCCAGATACCTCATCAGCTCGAGTTGAGACTTCCGTAGAACGGCTCTGAAGTACTTCCTACCCAATCTTCCTTTCCTGGCTTCTTTGTCACAGGTGTCAGACCTGCCTGGTGGCCTGCAGACCTTCTTGCACCCTGCCCACCCTACCCCATCCTAGGCTTCTTCCCCAGTAAGTTGCTCACTGAACTCATCCTGTCTTGGTGACTGCTGCTGAGCAGACTCAAACGGACAGAACTGCTATTATTGCTCCCTCTCCAAACTTCTAGAAGTTTACCTGCCCACAGAATGAAAGCAGATGCTTATTTCTGCCTATGCTGAATGAACTTTTGTAGAAATAACATACCAAGTAAGAGAAGAAATGTTAATGGAGTTAATGCCATGTCGTACTGAAAAGGCTTTTTTTCTCCATATTTTTATGATCATTTTTAATTGGATCATTTTCTCATCAAATCTCATACAAATCCAGATTCTGTAGTCTCTATGCTTATTAACTCTTTATCATAAACTCATGGGTTCAAGAAGGCAGAAGAAAAGAAGACAGATAGGTAACATTGAGCTGTTGACTAATAGAGGCCTATTTGCATGTGAAATCTTTAGAACTTTGTTATAGCACAGAATTGAAGATTTTTTGAATTGGTAACTCCACCGTGGTTTAATCAACATGCTGTTACAGTAAGTGCCCCTATAAACTGCTGCTCCACAAATATGACAGCCGAAATGAGTGAAAAATTACCAGTAGCAGTGGAAATTATTATTTCTACCTGATAGCTATACAGGCATTTTTAGTGGTGCTTTTTACATTAAATATTAACTCCAGCATCCTAAGCTTATAAGCCATTTATATTGTTTTCAGAAGAAATGTGAAATAGTAGCTGCGATGCTTTCCCTAGACTGTGGACCTCACTTGGCTTTAGCCTAAGCCCTGTTTGGCATTACTCACCTGTATTCATCCACCTCTTATTACAGGAAACTGGATATGCCCTGGCCAGTGGCCAACCAGCCACATTACTGATCTGCTGTTATGGCCAGCAGTGACCTTTGCATTGTGTTCCTCACTATATCAGTTTCTCCCGGTTATTCCTTTGGGGAAGTCATGTTCCTTGTGCACAGAGTATACATAGCTGAATGTGCAATTGTTCGGCCTTTGGGTGTTCAACAAACAGGTTTGATTTCATAGTGCTTGGATCGTACTGTCATGAACAAATTTAAGAGTGATAGAATTACCATTTTCTAAGGACAAGACAATCTGAATTGATCTGTCATCCAGTAATAGTTGTATGGATCGACTAAAACATATATTGGTAACACGGTTAAAAAATAAATGAAAAAACACAGGAAACAGAGCCAGTAATGCTGTGCGTGTAGGAGAATTCTCCAGAGGGCGACATAGATGCTTTCATTTGTTTCCCAGAATCTGGACATTCCAAGTGCCTTATGTAGAACATTGACAAGTATGGGGCAAGGGAGTCTGCCCAAAGCAATACTCTGCACACAGTAGATATGATCGAATTGAAGCTTGCTTGAACTCTACTAATAGATAATCTTCAATAAAAGTCAGCTCTAGAACTATTGTCTGGCTCATTGATCGGAAACAATCAATTTAAAATGAGGATAAATTGGCTCGCTTCTAGCCTGTGAAATGAAAGATAGATGTTTAAATAAGGGCAAATATCAGATTGAAACTGCCACTTTTGTGAATAAAAAATAGTGCATATCAGCAATTTCATATGGTTCCACCTAACAGAATGAAATAGGTGTTGGTGGAGGGGTCAGGATTTGGGTATGTTAGTTGAATTGAAATTTAATCATTCAGAACATTTTAAGCATATTATAAGAACCCCATTAAAGAAATCCATAGGGAATCCTTTTGAAAGCAAAATACTCTTGTTTAATATGAATAATAAATCCATAATTTAATCTACTTTTTTGTCGACTTAATCTTTTATATGCTATGCTCTCATTAATTTGGAATCACTCGCATATATAAAAGAGATCTTTTTTATTATAAGATAATTTTATTTATTTTTTAAAGATTTCTTTACCTGCGGGGGGAGTGCCTGCACGAGGGGAGGGGCAGAGGGAGAATCTCAAGTAGACTCCCTGCTGAGTGCGGAGCTCGTGGCCAGGTTCAATCTCAGGACCCTGAGATCATGACCTGAGCTGAAATCAAGGGTCAGCCATTTAACCTACTGAGTCACCCAGGCGCCCCAGATAACTTTAAATGTAATACAGAAAAAATTGCATAATCTAAAATGAATTGCATTTAGTTTACAAATATGTTTCAGTTATAGAAGATGACATGTACGCCTCAAATTTAAAACGAGATTATGGAGATGATCATGAAAACAGCATTACTGTGTGGCACGAAGACCCCATTGGGCCGCTTGAATAAGGCAGGCCTGGCTGACTGGCCGAGTGCCCTTAGGAAGACACCAGTCTCTGTATTTGTAAAATGGGGAAATAATATCAATCCATGGTGGCAATCTAAAATAGTGTACATAAAATGTCTGGCATTGGGAATGCTCAATAAATATTCGCTATTATTAGAAAGAAGATGCAGTTTTTGAAAAAAAAAAAAAAAAGATTACAATTTTTTTTCCCTTTTTTAAGCCAAATCTGGAACTTAAGCAGCTCACAAGGGGTTAATTCCCCCTACATCACTTACCAGTTTGTTCCCCTCCTCATAGCCTAAGACAGTGGAGGCATCAGCCCTGCCATGGTGTAGCCAAAGGAGGCCAAAATAAGCAAGCAGGTCCCAGACAGGTTAAGCATGAAATAAACCAAAATTTAAAAATATAATGAAAAGTCCAAATTCACCCTCAACCTAGAGCCTGAGAGCAAATGAGCCCACTTTACCATGTCTGACAGTTCTCTGCCCAGCTTGACTGGCTGCTCCTGGTGGCTGGGGGTGGGAGGAGTGGCATTTCCCTCAGAGCTCGTACCCCAGCGCCTTTGCAACACGTGGGCAGTGACGACTCCAAAACTGCTTTATCAGAGGGAGAGCTTTCCTGGGGTGGCTCAGTCGGTTAAGCATCTGCCTTCAGCTCAGGTCATGATCCCAGAGTCCTGGGATCGAGCCCCTCATCAGGCTCCCTGCTCAGCAGGAAGCCTGCTTCTCCCTCTGCCCCTACCCCCTGCTCGTTTTCTCTCTCTCTCTCCCAAAAATAAATAAAATCTTTAAAAAAAAAAAAAAGAAGAAGAAGAAGAAGAGCTTTCCCTGTCACTCCCAGGGAGCCTGTTGGGAACAATATGAGTCCTCTCTCTTTGAAAAAAGCAATAAGGTAAAGTGGTTACAACCATCACTTCTAGCCCACATTTAGATCTGTTGCCAACATAATAATGTTACTATTTCAGGTAAGAGAAGCAGCAGAATTAAGAAATACAGTATTTTTTAATCTTACTATTTTTTTAATCTAGAAAAAAATGATCTTATTTTTCTTTACTTGGCAAACCAGAAAACCCTGATTTATTTTCTCCCAACTGTCCTCATGAAATAATTATGATCACCATAAAGTGTAGCTGGGAGTTCTTTACATTACTGAGACCTAAAAGGATTTAAGGCCTCCAAGCAATAATGTAATTAACCCTACCGATAAGTCTGGAATGGCCCAACTTAGACACAAATGTAAGAGTGAGAAATGCAATTTTGTTTTTTTTATTTAAATTCAATTAGCCAACTTATAATACATCATTAGTTTCAGATGTAGTGTTCAATGAATTATCAGTTGTGTATAACACCCAGTGCTCATCACATCGTGTGCCCTCCTTAATGCCCATCACCCAGCTACCCCATCCCCCTACCCACCTCTCCTCCACAACCTTCAGTTTGTTTCCTATAGTTAAGAATCTCTCATGGTTTGTCTCCCTCTCTGATGACTTCGCATTCAGTTTTCCCTCCCTTCCCCTGTGGTCCTCTCTGCTGTTTCTTATATTCCACATATGAGTGAAACCATATGATAATTGTCTTTCTCTGCTTGACGTATTTCACTCAGCACAATCCCCTCCAGTTCCATCCATGTCGATTCAAATGGTGGATATTCATCCTTTCTGATGGCTGAGTAATATTCCATTGTATATATGGACCACATCTTCTTTATCCATTCATCTGTTGAAGGGCATCTTGGCTCCTTCCACAGTTTGGCTAGTGTGGACTTTGCTGCTATGAACATTGGGTGCATGTCCCCCTTCTCTTCACTACATTTGTATCTTTGGGGTAAATACCTAGTAGTGCGATTGCTGGGCCATAAGGTAGCTCTATTTTTAACTTCTTGAGGAGCCTCCATACCCGTTTCCAGAGTGGCTGTACCAGCTTGCATTCCCACCAACAGTGTAAGAGGGTTCCCCTTTCTCTGGAGAGATGCAATTTTGGTTACAGTTTTCTTCTTGAGGACAACTGTGACATTTATCAGGTGGACTGTTAACGTGCAGACTGCCTGAATGACCCAGTGCACTTTCACCCCATTAGCCTGGGCCCCATCACCCCTGTGCATGTGGAGGCCCTGCTCACATGGAGGCCCTGCTCATGTGGAGGCCCCGCAACATGGAGGCCCTGCAACATGGAGGCCCTGTTCACATGGAGGCTCTGCTCACATGGAGGCTCTGTAACATGGAGGCCCTGCTCACATGGAGGCTCTGCAACACGGAGGCCCTGCTCATGTGGAGGCCCTGCCCACATGGAGGCCTGCAACATGGAGGCCCTGCTCACATGGAGGCCCTGCAACATGGAGGCACTGCTCACATGGAGGCCCTGCCCACGTAGAGGCCCTGCAACATGGAGGCCCTGCTCACACGGAGGCCCTGCTGACATGGAGGCCCTGCCCACATGGAGGCCCTGCCCAGGTGGAGGCCCTGTTTACGTGGAGGCCCTGCCCACGTGAAGGCCCTGCCCACGTGGAGGCCCTGTTCACGTGGAGGCCCTGCTCATGTGGAGGCCCTGCACACGTGGAGGCCCTGCACACGTGGAGGCCCTGCCCACGTGGAGACCCTGCTCACATGGAGGCCCTGCTCACGTGGAGGCCCTGCACACGTGGAGGCCCTGCCCACGTGGAGGACCTGCTCACATGGAGGCCCTTCATGATGAGGTGCTCCCCAGGACTCCAGACTGACTGGACGGCAACCAGATGCTTCCTGAAACAGCCACACGCTCTTTCCAGAGTCTGACAACTTTGCTTTGGCCATTGTCAAGTAGCAGCAGATGTTTAGTGCAGCAGAAAGAAGTCAGCAAGGATTTTGCCATCGCAAAGGGCTGGGAAGAAAGAGACCGGCCACCCAGGAGTGGGGTACGGGGCCTGAGGGCACGGCCACATCCACCTCCTATCATCTCCGCCACACACAAAGCACACCTCTGCACAGAGCACAGGGTCCATGCGGAGACGCTCACACACAGCCCTAGACACGCAGAGAAGCACACAGAGATACACATGGGACACAGACACACTCAGGCACATAGATGCACACAGAGACATTCACACACACAAACACACAGACACATAACCTCACAGAGGTATGCACACTGATACAGACACACCGAGAGACACTCACAACATCGGGGACATCAACCCACAGAGAGACATGGAGACACACACACACACTATCAGGAAGGGAACCTGATGTGTTCCTTCTGGTCTCCTATCACCCAGTGCTTACATGGCAGGCCCAGAAGGGCACCCCAAATGCACAGAGGGCTTTGTGTTCAGAGAGAACACGAGGATGTAAGACTGGCCTGGGGACTCCCGAGAAAACGTGTCAGCTGCAATCAAAAGCGCCAAGCCTACAAAGCACAAAGGCCACCTAGGGATGTTCGCAATGCTTCCCTGGATTACACTTCGCAGCCTGCTCACATCAAGAAGTCCAGCTAATCACACAGAATTGTTTTCAGGGGATTTGGAACTTATTATTTAATAATGTTATTGCTGCCATTCTAGAGTTCACTGATAGGTCTGTGAGCCTGTGTGAATATAGAAGAATTATCGCAGACACTGGAACAAAATCAATTTTGCAGAGACAGGCCAACATCTTTTAGGCCCAGTAAAAAATTTTATATAAATGATGTATTTAATAGCTGCATTTTTGAGGAATCGTTTTCCACCAGAGGAACTGAATAAATTACCAGATCTAATAAGACGAGAGAGAGAGAGAGAGGACGAATCGAGAACAACTACAGAAGTTTCTATGCTCCTCCCTGCCATCCCTCAGCAACTGTGAACCACCATTACTTAGTGCCAATTTGTCAAAAAAACCTACCTTGCCTAAAGTTTCATATTAGATGTTAGAAATAGATGCCAGACTTCGTCCTGATCTGGAAGGTGGGAGGAGGTGAGGGCACCAGCAGCCCAGGTGATACAACGCAGGAGCCGAGGCACCTGACACCGCCTGGCAGGTGCAAGCAGGCTTCCCAGGAGTGGGACTGAGCAGATGACGGAAGGGTGAGTGGAATAGGCCAGGTGGAGAGGGGAGGAAGCTTGTTCCCAGCAGAGGGCGTCGCTTGTGCAAAGGTATGGAGAGGAGAATGATGGAGAATTGCCACGAGTGTGGAGCTGCCCTGCAGAGCACCTGTGATGAGGTGGGGGGAGAGGTGGAGAGACTCAGCTAGAGAGAACCAGGTGCTTCCTGCACCAGCATTGAATCTCCTCCTGAAGGCCGTGGGGAACCTCCCAAGAATGTATTTCTCCATGGCCCCATGACTGTCAACAAGCCATTGCCCCTCCACTCCTGTGTAAACCTCCTGCTGCTTTGAGGCACCTTCCACCTCCACCCCTGCTAGACTCTTTTTTTTTTTTTTTAAGATTTTATTTATTTATTTGAGAGAAAGTGTGAATGCATGAGTTGGGGGGACACCCCTGCTAGACTCTCCTGCCATCTTGGCCATTCACTGTTTACTGAAGGCTCGAGCTACCTGGTCACGGCTTTCCTCTCCTCCTCAGTCCTGCTGTCATCCTTTGACATTGGCACCCATCTCACCATTCGTGATCCAGTGACCTTTCCCTCTACTCCCCCTCCACCCCTACGGCCACACCCTGGGCCCTGCCATCTCCCAGAATTCCTCTCTGTAGGACCCTCCATCTCCAGCACCCCTCTCCTACTCATCACCTCCTGTTCTTCCAACTCTTTCTCTCTTTTGCTTGCACTACATCTCTTTTTTTTTTTTTTAGCTTAGTAGGATCTCTGGTTTCTCTCCATTTACTCCCCTATATTTCAGTCCCCTCCAGCCTCCACTCACTTCTTCATCTAGCCTCGATCCCAGGCTATCTCCTCAAACACAGTTTTATCACAGCCTTCCACTTTCCTGTGCTCTTGTTCATTGAAACACCCCCCTCCCCGAAAAACCCAGCGAGGTATCCGTCCAGCAGCCTGCCCTCACACTCCTGTTCCAGGCTCAGGGCACAGCCATTCGAACCCCGTTGGGTCACCATGACAGAACCAAAGTCTCCAACCTCAGCAGAGGGGCTTTACTGCCTGACAGACTTCCTGTGTGCCAGGAACATGCTGGAGCCTCCTCTCCCACTCCTCAAAGGGAAACGTGTTTGCTTCTGAGGAAGGAATTAGAGCAGAGACCTCCAAAAAGAAACATCATCAACTTCCCGAGCCCCACACCTACCAGTGTGCCTGCACCCACACCATGTTTGTTCTCCGCACTCCAGTTCTAAAGGACGGTGGCTCCTCCTTTTATCTAAAGCTACTTCCACCCGAGCCCAGGACCCCACTCTATGGCAGCCTTGTCCATTCATAATCCCTTCTCTCCTGTATCTACAACTTTCCAACGCTACTGGCTCTTTCCTGTCAGCACGTAGATGTGCTAGAGCTCCATTCTTCTGAAGCAGAAACAGACAAACCCGAACTCTCTTAACTCCCTCAAAGAACCACACTCTTCTTCCCTTCATGGTCAAGCTTCTTTAAAGAGTCCCTTACAGTCACACTTTCTCCCCTCCTGGTACCCATTCACTCCTTAAGCCAGAGCCATCCTGCTCAAGTTTCTGCCTACTTCTGGGCTGCCAGTTCCGGGGGACCCTAAGGGTCCTGATCTGGGTTGGTCCGTCTCCCACCTCTGATGCTGTTAACCTGTCCCTCCTTGAGGTTCTCTCCTCTTTAATGTCCTCTAACCATGCTACCACTCTGTGCATCCCTGCTCCTGTCCCTGCGTGCAGGTGGGGAAACACCTGGGCATATAAGTAGACCCAGAAAAAAGCCAGGGCAAACAAGAGGGAGGAGAAGTTTTCGAAGGCAGGTGCAGAAAACACAGGTGGAGGCGTAGCTTCAAACAGGACAAGCAACACTTCCACCTACCTGTGATACTGAAGAAAGGAGGTAAAAAGGTCATGCCCAGTGGCCTGAATGTTCTCTACAATGTAGGAGGCTACGAGTATCAGCTGTTTGGGTGTATAGGAGTTGAAGCTTGGAGAGAGAGGTGAAGACACAGAATAACGGCAAGTGTGAATGGGAGTATGTGCTGACTAAAGACAGGAGAAGGATCTGATGGAGGGGAGCACGGGGAGAGTCTGGGCAGAGGACGGCTCCATTCAGCAGAGTCTGGTGTTCTCCATCCACACTTGGCTGCCCCAGGGCGGAAGAGGAAAGAACAGCCAGGGAGAATCCAGCCAGGGTTTGGTGGTTCTGGGCCAGTGGAGCAAAAGGCTGGAAAAGCCAGGGATTCAAGGTTGCTGGGAGAGATGTGGCCAGGTGGTCAACCGGGGAACCCATACTGTAGGGAAGAAGGAGGCAGCGGTGAGCTGGGGACCTGGGAGGAAATGGAGGAAGCCAAAGACTGGCTGTTCCTGGGGGAATGGAAGGCAGACGTGTGAGGCAGTGTGAGCTAGAAGGAAAGGAGGAGCGTGAGGTTGGGGTAGAGCAGTAACAGGTTAGGGCCAAAATCAGATTTGTGTTCTTGTTTTTATTTGGATTATGGAAGCTTCAAATAAGCACAGAAGTATGAGAATTGTCTAATGAAGCCCTCAGGGCCCATCCCCTTGCTTCTACAGTTGTCAGCATTTTACCCATTTGATTTCATCTGCTCATCCTCCAACTCACATTTTTGGGAGAGGGGCAGTGGGAGGCTGTAGGATATTAAAGCAAATCCACGTTTTCATGTTATTTCACCTATAAATACTTCAGTAGATCAGATTTGGGTTTTTTTTTTAAGATGTTATTTATTTATTTGACACAGAGAGAGCGAAGGAGAGTGAACACAAGCAGGGGGAGAAGCAGGCAGAGGCAGAGGGAGAAGCAGGCTTCCTGCTAAGGAGTGAGCCCAATACGGGGCTTGATCCCAGGACCCTGTGACTATGACCTGAGCCGAAGGCAGATGCTTCACCGACTGAGCCGCCCAGGCGCCCTCAAATTTGGGTTTTTAATTGGAGAACAGTTCACTGAAATGAGAGTTTGGGTAAGGGATAATGAAAACAATTACTATTGAGTGTTCAGCATATGCCAGATATTTTACATATACTATTTAATTCTTCCAAAACCCAGTGAGGTTGGTGTTATTATCGTTCCCGTTTTATAAACGAAGACTAGAAAGCTATACAAAGCTACGTGATGTGCCTAAAATCACTCCTCTGGTCAATGTAATTGCTGGGTTTAAACCCCAGTCCATCTGACTGTGGCATCCTTCCCATCAAGGTCAGGACTCTGCTGAATGTTGTTGGGACAAAGGGAATAGAAACTACAAAGTTAGGATATGAGATGCTTTCACTACAACCCCTAGGCCCATAATTCCAGGTGAGATAAACATAATGGCTATCAATTTTTTTTTCTGTTAAGTAGGCTCCACACCCAGCATGGAGCCCAACTTGGGGCTTGAACTTACGACCCTGAGATCAAGACCTGAGCTGAGATCAAGAGTCAGATGCTTAACCAACTGTGCCCCAATAACGGCTATAGTTTCTGTGCCAAAATATTTGGTGACTTTTAGGGGAGAGAGGTGCTGATAGAAGGTCTGGTTGATACTCAAACAGGAAGAGGGAGAGAGCAGCTGAGTCACCAGGGACCCAGGTTTCTGCATGCAAGTGGAGGAATGGTTTGGGGAGGCAGGTCAAAGGCCAACAGTGGGCGTGACAGGGTGAGTAACTCCAATGGAAAGGCAGAGTGACGCTAATGGAGCCCAGGTACAGTAACAGGGGAGAGGGTATGTGAGTGGCTATTCATAATGGAATATGGAGTCCAGTGGGCAGAGTGACAAGGGCCAGGAGCAAAGTCACGGTGGGAGGATCCAAGGAGAGGGAGCGGCAGGTGGGAGAAGGAGAGAAACAGGACTGAATATCATCTTTTCGGGAAAAATGAATTGGACATCAAAGGAACTGCCTGGTTCCATGCTCCTCAACGTGGGCCAGTGACAGTCTGCAAACTCTGTGACCAGTCCACCATGAGCTAGGTGCAGAAATGGAGGAGAAGCAATAGTTTACAGGTTTGTACAGCGGTATGACAGAGCCCCAGTCGCCATGGGCCAGGTTGCCTTGTATTTTACAGAAGACGGATTAGAGATTTCTTTCAAATGATCCTTCAGCACAGGCAGCTTCAGAAGTACTGGTCTATATGGCCTATGTATTAGGATGGGTTTGCTCTAATTTTCCCTTCTTGTTGATCAAGGCCACCAGACACTTCATTGCAATAGGCAGCTTCCTCAACCTTCCCTATAGTCTTAAAAGAAACAACAGCTAAGATAAAATTGGAGGAGTTCACATTGACCGCTTTTGCTCCAGGATACCTTTAGAGAGGAAACAAAGCTTCATGTGTAATCACATTTAAAAGTTGCCTGAATCTTGGGGTGCCTGGGTGGCTCAGTTGTTAAGCGTCTGCCTTCGGCTCAGGTCATGATCCCAGGGTCCTGGGATCGAGCCCCGCATCAGGCTCCCTGCTCTGTGGGAGGCCTGCTTCTCCCTCTCCCACTCCCGCTGCTTGTGTTCCCTCTCTTGCTATCTCTCTCTCCGTCAAATAAATAAATAAAATCTTTAAAAAAAAATTTAAAAAGTTGCCTGAATCCAATTTTCCAAACTTTCAGTAAAAGCTTTCCGAGAATTCCAAGATTGAGGATGGTTACTGTGCCCTTCCCGTAGAAGAGATTTTATTTTCAGCCTTTATTCCTCGTGTTAGGTTTACCGCAAGTTTTAGAAGTAATTGAACGTGGTCTAGACAGCAGATTTCGGTAGTTGCTAAGGAACTAGATTAGTGCTAATCTAAAAAATGTATTATTCATTTTTATTTCCGTTTGTTACTACAGTACTTTAATTGCAGATAAATGTCTTTTATGGCTCTCCAGGGTGTAAAACATTTCTCTGTTAGCTGGTGGGTTAGCCAGGGGAGATTGGGCTTGCATGCACCCCCCAAACAGATGGCATTCAGGCATGCAGTAGCTCCAAAGAAGAAAAAAGGCTTCTTGCGACATAAACAGTAGCTGGCCTTGTAAGCAGGGCCACAGCCGAGTGCCCAGGGCCAGACCAGCGTAAGACCCACGGCCGGGGGCCAGGGCCGCGGATGCCGCACACGCTCCTGATTGCCCCCTCGTGTCGCAGATGATGTCATTCGGCAACCTGCTGCCACAGTCACCGGGCAATCAGTTCCTCAGATAAAAGATTGGTTGTCAAACTAAGAAACTCATTTTCCACACGGCAGCCAGAGTGAGCGTTTGGGAAAACAAATCTGATCGCATCACCCCAAGCTCCATGACCTCTCCCACCGCACTCTGCCGGAAACACTCCAGTGATTCCCGGGGCCTTTAGGCAAGGATTAAAGCCCGTACAGGACTTCGAAGACCCTCCCCGGGCTGTCCCCTCCCCAGGTGCACGACACGCTGTGCTCAGCTTCTCTGTCCCTTGGGAAGCAGCCCTGCCCATGCTGTACACTGCCCAGCCCAAGGCTCACTTAGCAGTGCTCACTGCCATTGCCCCGTGGCCAGAAGGAAGGCCTCCCCTGAGCCGGCAGGACTTCGGTAGGTCCTCATCAATCCACACTACTCTTCCTGGCATTTGTCGCGTCTGTCGGTTCCTGTTTATTTGTTGTCTGTTTGATTAAGAACTGGCTTTTTAATGGACTAGAGCTCAGGAAGGCCAAGGCTCTGCCTGATTCTCCTTCAGACTCTATTTCCAGTTTCTAGAAGAGCCCCTAGCGCATAGCTAGCACTCCCAGAGTGAGCAAGGAAAGCAGAAACTCTTAAACATAAACTCCAAACCGCCTTCCAGGCTTTACTACTTGTGAACCGGCCTCGAGGGCCGTGACGTCACGAGCGGCATCAACGTGAAGCTCTCACGAGGGACCCTCAAACAGTTCTGTTCTTTATGAAAAATAACACCACCACCACCCCCCCCAGAAAGCAACAACTGCTAGTGCTGGTGCCTATTAAGAAGAGAAGTGAGGCAATCTAAGGCTGTCCTCTTTCACGGGGTATATATGCTAGGGGCGTATTCGTGAATGTCAAGGTTAATAATAGCTAACAGCTGTGGAACTCTGACAATGGGTGAGGCTGTGTGCTGGTGCGCTGGTAGGTTTGCTCACGTAATCTTCTCAACAGATCTATTTTTTTCCTCCTTTGACAGATAAAGAAATGGAGAATCAGAGATGTCAAGTGATTCACCCAAGGTGAAGCTAGTACTGGCAGAGAGTAGACTTGAAGCCACATGATCTGATTCCAGAGCCTGCACTCTTACCCATTACCTTTGTCACCTCTCCCAGAGAGGTCCAGGACACATCCTTAGCGCAGATATCAAGGGGGTTCTGTACTCATTGACTAAAGATTCTTTTCATAGAGGAAGTTGTTGCTTCTTCTGATACTTTGGGTTTGAGTTAAGACTGAACTAAAAAATAGCTAAATAGCCTACCTTTACTTTGTTCCCCTTCCATACATTTTCAATTTTGATCCATTTCTAAAATAGAGATAGATTGATTATCTATTCCTCTCCCAGGTTCATGAATGTTCAATGGCTTCTCTCTGCTTAGAAGTCTACGACAAACCACTTAGCCTGGCACATGAGGCCACAGGAACTGGCCCAAGCTCTGTCCTCTCTCATCACCCACTACATCCTTCAAATAGGACACCCAAGCATATTGCAAAACAAAGACTTGCCTGCTTTCTTGCCTGAAATGTGAATCTCTCATCTTGAAATCCTATTCATCCATCCAAGCCAGGGACAAATCATGTATAGAATGGCAACAAATATTACTATTATTTTAAAATAGTTCTAAATATTATTAAGTTCCATAATACTCAACTAAGTCTGGGAGGAAAGATTAATTGAAAAAAAAAAAAAAAGATTGAGAAAGGTCTCGGCCTTTTCCAAACATGTGATTGATAGGGTATTCAACAGTAGATTCAAATTCAATTTCAAATTAGGGAAGAATATTTAACATCACCTCTAGAGGGTTTTTTTTTCCCCTCAGCAACTCTAAATCTACCAGAAGGCCTTTGCAGCAGTTTTCTCAAAGTGTAACACATTCTACTTTGTGAATCATCTCTTCATGTTTAATTATAAGGATTTGAATTTGCAGCACCAATTAATCAGTAATTAGATAGTACTGTACCAGAAGAAATTAAACAAAGATAAAAACAAAAACACAACTCAGCACAAGACCATATCATCTAGTAACATTTCATGTAGCAAGATAAAAATACTCCTGGAGAGATACAGGTTAATTGAATTAGGAACAATGTATTCTTTTGATTTTTGGTTACTATTGTTGTCAGTGATCTCCAAAACCAGTGGGAAAATCAAAAGTAATCTAAATACAAAAACGCTCTGATTATACTAATGTTTATTCCTCTTTTCACTCTTCATCAGAAATCCAGTTTATGACACTCAATAATTGTTCTGAAATGTAGTGGTAAACTTTGGCAATGCAAAAAAAATGTATATTTTCTTTTTTTTAAATTTAAATTCAATTAGCCAACATATAGTATATCATTAGTTTCAGATGTAGAGTTCAGTAATTCATCAGTTGCATATAACACCCAGTGCTCATCACATCACGTGCCCTCCTTAACGCCTGTCACCGCCCCAATCCCCACTCCAGCAACCCTCAGCTTGTTTCCTATAGTTAAGAGTCTTGGTTATTTTTTAATGATACATTCTCTGTTGATCTTCATGTTTAAAAAACACAAAAATCAGCTTTTGAGTTAATTATCATTTAGACCTCTAAAACAAAATGTTCACCTTCGATGTGAAAAAAAAATCCAAAAAGATACAAAGCAGATTGAGGAAGGAAAAGTAAAGGTTCCTGAAACCAAGATGTAAGAGAGGAAAAAGGCGTGTCTGTGCAGCAAGTCCCTCTAGAATCAGGGCAGAGGACAAGGGGACCTTCTCCCTACAGTCAGGCCATTTCTCTGTGCCAAGCTCATGGTGACTTCTCCTGGTTCTCAAGCCTTTTGTTAATAAGAGAAAGAGAAAACTGAAAGTTAGAAAGAGAAAGCAGCCTCTCCCATAATTCAGTCTTTTTTTTTAATTTAATTTAATTTTATTATGTTAGTCACCATACAATACATCATTAGTTTTTGATGTAGTGTTCCATGATTCATTATTTGCGTATAACACCCAGTGCTCCATGCAGAACGTGCCCTCTTTAATACCCATCACCAGGCTAACCAATCCCC
>NC_138372.1:122751376-122774216 GCF_054177405.1 Leptonychotes weddellii | reverse complement strand
TTAGCATAATCTCCTCCAGTCCCATCCATGTTGATGTAAAAGTTGGGTATTCATCTTTTCTGATGGCCGAGTAATCTTCCGTTGTATATATGGACCACATCTTCTTTATCCATTCGTCTGTTGAAGGGCATCTCGGCTCTTTCCGCAGTTTGGCTATTGCGGACATTGCTGCTATGAACATTGGGGTGTATATGGCCTTTCTTTTCACTACATCTGTGTCTTTGGGGTAAATACCCAGTAGTGCAATTGCTGGGTCATAGGGTAGCTCTATTTTTAATTCAGTCTTGAAAGAGATGACAAAGCAGCCTGCTCGTGTGGGTCCCCCACTAGCATGGAGTGATCCCAACAGCTGGGCTCTAGGGAGGGCAGCCGGGCAGAGGAGCCCCAGGGTTATAGGTTATAGGCTGGTTAGAGGGCAAACCTTTCTCCTTCAAAGCTTCTGATTACTCCTTCCCCCTGTGACTGTGACTACATAGGGAGACTGAACCAACAAAATATCAAAATTACCTTAAGGCACTTTAAGTTCTTTCCCTGGTGCTGTTTCAGGAGTCTTTGTGTCTGTAAGAACCTGGCATCACCTTTACTCCCAAGTATGAGGATCATGTAAATTATGGATATTGTGAAATCTTTTCATTGTGTGCCAAATGAATGAGCAGGTTTTTCCCTCAGTGTATGAGATTGTCTTGAAAACTCTTACAAATTGAATTTCACTGTGTACTCTCAAGCTTGCTTTCTAGAAGCATTTAATTGTCATTCTCTGAAAAA
The DNA here is from genome assembly GCF_054177405.1 of Leptonychotes weddellii. Lineage (NCBI taxonomy): Eukaryota > Metazoa > Chordata > Mammalia > Carnivora > Phocidae > Leptonychotes > Leptonychotes weddellii. The sequence continues at coordinate 122,773,451 of NC_138372.1, read as the reverse complement.
AGTAATTTGTCTTTTGATAGAACAATTTGCCAAGAAAGAGGGTAAGGTGCTCTGAGAAGAACTATAGAAGAAAATTTGAAAGATTCTCATCTCTTGGTCGAAATGGCTCCTCAGACTCTCCTCGGTTGTTTCAAAGCTCAAACCACTGATGAAGAGCTTCTGCAGCTTTTCAGGCTCTTTGGGAGACTCTGACTTAGACATGACGGCGGTGGGAGGGGAGACTTTACCGATGAATATTCTCTTGAAAAAAAAAGAAGAAAGAGTAAGCTTTGTTTAGTAATTTAGCATCGCCGTGGACATTGGAGAGCCAAGTTGTGATAATTTTTACAACTTCATGATGAAATTAATTGAGCAGCACCCCCAAATTTGGGAACAATTAGATTTTTTCTCCAATTTAAGAATCTCTTTTCCCAGTGTATTGGGAAGTGATGCTATAAAGTTTCTATCTCTGAGTTCACTGCTTTAAAAATTATAAAACACACCCTGAATGAAAGCCACATTTGTCAACGTGACATTCATTTGTCAATATGGTTTATTAATCCTCTGTTGTACTTCTTCAACTGTTCTCTAATTTGAAAATGTTCATCTCTCAGGAGGTGGTACAATTTATCTGATTCCAATGTACCACATAAATTGTTTCCTCTTGATATTAACTTCTTTATTGAAATAAGCTTCCACAAGCTGATTCCAGTTCACAATGATCATTATCTTATGAACCCTCACTTGGGGTTAACTGGCCAGAAATTAATGAACCGGAGTAACCTCTTCATCTCAATGAATGATTACCAACGGCTCTTCACTTTAACAACATGGTGACCACTCCTGTCCCAGCTATCCTTCCTGAAGGAGAGTGTAGGAAAGCAGGGCGCTGGAGTTTAAACACCTCTCATCGCATTTCTCCTCCACCGTCTCCCATTTCAGTAAATGGCTCTAGTTAGTGCTTGAGCCAAAATGCCTGACAGCCAGCCTGGATTGCCCCCTTTTGCTCATGTCCCACACTCAGGGCACCAGCCAGTCCTGCCAGAGCAGATGCCATTGGCCGCCACCAAGCTCAAGCCACTATTTTCTCTTGTCTCAACTCCTAGCAGGTATCTCCTAACTGGCCTCCCTGCCTCTAGCCTGCCTTCCCTAAAGCCCGTTCTCCATATACAGCCCAGATCATTATTTTTAATCCTATTATGTCACTAGGCCTGCTTAAAGCTTTCCAGTGAGTTCCCATTCCACTTAGAATAACATTGAAACAGCTCCCGTGGCCAAAGGACCCCACATGACCAGCTCTGCACCCTTCTCCCCTTCTCACCCAAAGTGTGTCATTCTTCAAATACCCAGCACTCATTCCCACCATCTAGCCCATTCACAGCTGTCCCTTCTGCTTGGAGGGCATTTCCCTACCTGCTTAGAACTGATTGTCCCTAAAAAAATAAAAATAAAAATAAATTTAAAAAAAAAACCGCCTGGGTGGCTCAGTCATTAAGCATCTGCCTTCGGCTCAGGTCATGATCCCAGGGTCCTGGGATCGAGCCCCGCATCGGGCTCCCTGCTCAGCGGGAAGCCTGCTTCTCCCTCTCCCACTCCCCCTGCTTGTGTTCCCTCTCTCGCTGTGTCTCTCTCTGTCAAATAAATAAATAAAATCTTTAAAAAAAAAAAAAGAAAAAGAACTGATTGTCCCCCCTTCACACTTCACCTCAGATGTCACCTCCTAGAGAAACCTTCCCTGACCACCTTACATGCAACCACCCTCAATCACTGTCATGCCAACCTGTTTAGACACTCCACAGCACTTGTCACCATCAGAAATTAGTCTGTTCCTTTTTGTTTGTTTCCTGATAACTGTGTTTCTCCCGACCGGCCTTGTCTGTTGGTCACCAGGCGTTGCCTGTGCCTAGAACAAGGTCTAACCTAGAGTACACTCTCAATAAACACTTGTTAGGTGACTATCCAGTGAATGAATCCTTCCCTTCCTCCTACTATAGGACTGCGACTGGATCACTTACCCTCTGGACCTCCGCAGAATTCCTGATCTATACAATAAAGCCGACAAAAGTTTGGATTTTATGGGACGAAGTTAAAGAGTCAGTGTATACAGTAGCGTGTGGTACATGGTACGTGTGGGCCGCAGGGCCCATAATAGACCACAAGAGACATGGAGTGAGCACAGGTAACAATGTCCCCTCCTTGTTTTACAGGAAATCTTCAGAGGAACTGGACATGGACAAGGTAACAGCAGCAATGGTACTAACCAGCTTGTCCACCAGCCCTTTGGTTCGAAGCCCACCCGTGCGGCCGAATGGTAAGCCTGGGCCATGGGGCCTAGGGGAGGGCCCCCTGACACCAAGAGCAGAGCCTTTCTTTGAGGGATCTCATTTCTATCACACACACAGTGAAGAGTTTAACCGCCACCCATTAGCAGAAAGCAAGGAGAACTGTGGAAGAAATGGAGACCTCACAGCTATCATCTTCCTCCTCATCTTCCCAGAGACCTCCCAGCATCTCATTCATACATCCATCCATTCAGCTCACGTTTACTGAGCTCCAGCACCTTTCCAGAACACATCGTAAAGTGCTTGTGCTTCTTTTTTCCCAGGTAAATGGAGGTTGGTCCAATGAAGTTATTTTCACCAGCATTATTTCTGTTCAATTGGACAGGTAGTTGGATCAAAGGACTCTGAATATTAAATATTTTGAAAAAGTATGATCCTAATAGAATAATAATATTAATCAAATAGAAGTATGCAGTCCATTCGTTCATTCGATATATATTTATTAGATACCATACTAGATGGTTTGAAAACAATGCATACTCAATCATTCATATTGTACAATTCCTATGGGGGAAAAAAAACTATCAATCATATTAATGGCTAGCATTTATTCAGCACTTATTATATGCTGAGTACTAAGCTTGCTTCATCTCATATAATTCTCACAACAACTCTATGTTATTATCACTGTTTTACAGATGAGTAAACCGAGGCACATGAGGATTAACTGATTTGTAAATAGCAGAGCTGAAATTCCATTCCATATCTTTCTGATTCCAAATCTGCTATCTTAGTCATGATATAATATTGGCGCATATAATTCAATAGGATAAATCAAGAGGGCAGCAGAGATGAAGTTAGAGAGCTTGACCCAGTAGCGATCAACGGAAGCCGTGTATTCCTGGCTAGGAGTTTGGACATTAATCTGAGGCTATAGGACAGCTATTAAGTGATAGGCTGGAACATTATTTTCAGGATTACAGGCAAATACAAAAAAACACAACCATATGGGTGTTCTGGACCTTGGTGGTCACAGTGGGGATGAGGAGGACATAACTGAGAAACGTGGAGAAGGCAGAATCGACAGGACATGGTGATGAACAGAGAAGATGAAGGAGAGGGAGTGACAAGGGTAACTTCCAGGCCGTCCGTGTGCTTCAGAAGGAGGCCCCTCCCCAAGATGGGGAGCAGAGCAGGGACATAGATCTTTGGGTGACTGTTAGGGCAAGAGGTAGGGTTGCTGAAAAAGATGAGGGTCCAATTTGGGACATGTTTAGTAGGCAGAACTTTTCAAAGGGTCTCTGTCTGGTGGAGATTTGGGTACAAGCCAGGAGAGAGACCTGGGCTGGTGATGCGGGACTGGAAGGCATCATTGCAAAGCCAGGTGAAGAGATGAGATCACTTTAAGGGGACTGTGTAGAGGTAGAGTATGATGAGAAGGTAGCTAAGGGGGATGGTAAGGCCTGTCATCCTCTAAGGGACCAGCAGAGGGAAAAAAGCCTGAGGAGACCTGAGGGGGTCACCAGAGGTGTAGAGGAGAACCAGGAGAGTGTGGTTCACGCAAGCCAAGGGAAAAGCATGTTTCAAGGAGAACCTCTGAGGCTACAGAAGGACAATCATGCGAAAGATTGAATTCTGCATCAAGTACAAGGTCACTGGTGGTTTTGGCAAGAACATTCCCAGTGGACCACCCCTGGTCACTGAAATGTAGTACACTGAGACCACTGAATGAAACCTTCTCTTCAAAGCCAGCCTAGTCAATTATGGGCCTGAGCTATGGTTCACACATCATTTGATTATCAGCCTGAGGTATTAAATATGGTGAACATCCAGTGAGTCCTCACCCGCACTTAGTCCAATCCAACTGGGGCATAAGGTGCTCTTGAAATGAGCCTGACCACCCCTGTTGAATGACCTGACCTTCTTCTCTGGGCTTCTTGGCGAACAGTTACCCTGACTTACCTTTCTCAGCTTGGCAATGCCGCTGAAGAACTATTACAGCAAACACAAAACTGAAGGCATCCCCGAAGCCCATCATAGGAAAAAGGAATCGCAGAGGAGAGAAAGTATTTTTTGCTGTAATCATCATTTTTACCATTGTGTTCTTTTTTAATTGAGAACATCTTTAATGTTCTTCGTGTTAAAAGGTTAGAATCAAAATAAACTTTTCGCTTCTTCAATGAAATCTTTTGTTAGCATAGTTACAAAGAAAGTAATTCAGTGTTTGTTACGATTTAAAAAAGAACTACCCAACTAATAATCCCAAATGGTCTATTATCTCTCATTTAGTCTGCAACAGGAAGCAAATTTTTAAAAAGGGAAAGCAGTTTATGAAAATGAAGGAATTAATAACTTTTTTAGAAATAAAGATTATATCCAGAATTACTGTATGTCAGTGAGTTTTTGAAAACTGTTGTGTTCCTTTTCTGTGTCTGAAAAGGATCGTTTTGTCTGGATGTGGGTGTGCAAAGAGAGTAAGAGACCAACGGTGTGTGTCTACATTTTGGCAAATATTTTTTTAAGAAAAGAAGATACTGTTCTCTAAAAACACTCTGACTTTTTTCTGATAAGTTTATTTCTATATCACATTGTCCTTCTGTTTAAATAGTGTTTCTAAAGGAAAGGTCATTCACAAGTAAGCAAATTAACTTTTGGCATTGACATGAAGCAATGTAACCACACTGTAATAATAGTTGGTTTTCAAAATAAATTCAATTCCTCATACCTAGCCCGATGACACATCTAGCACCATGAACTTATTTTATTTTACAAGTGCTTGCTGCAATATATTTATAAGCCTCATAAGCCTGCCAAGTGAGTCTGTCACACCAGGTGATATTACCTAAGGTCTTATAGGCTCCTCTTGAGGTCGTGTTGTATTGAATGGAGCTTTCTTATTTACAGTAGGCGACTCGGGTCCGGTCAGTGCATCAGTCGCTGCGTAGACTGCAGGGGTGAGATGCTAATTTGGTTTTTGCTGAGGCTGGCAAGGTGTGAGCCTGCATAAATGACCACTGGATTCTGTTAGAGCCTTGCTTTAATGAGATGGGTAACTTACTCCTGCTATTTCAACTTCAGACTTCAGTCCACTAAGTGAACTTTTCATATGACATAGTTGAGGAATATGCTAGCAATCCATAATTATGTGAAGGTAGTTTAGAAATTTCTCCTTGAATGCTATTCTACCATTTGCCCTCATTAGTAATTACAGAGATGTGAGCAACATTTTTTTAATGAGGCATTTTGAGACTTCGTCCCCATTGTACTTAGAATATAGTTGTAATATATTCAAAATGTACATAAATATGTAGGAGAAATTATCCTTTAAAAAGAAAGTAGAATTTATACAAATGCTCATTAAGATTGGGCAGCTTGAAAGGTAAAGCAAATCTTCAGTGATTAAAAGAGCCCCCTTCCCCCCAAAGACATTCTAACTGGGGAAAGATCTCTCTACACTAGCAAACATTTCATAATGTTTCCCCACAAGTGGAAAGGTAAAATTCAACACCAGTCTTACCAGTAATTATTACCAATAAATTCTCCTCTGATCTCAGTTTTGCTGGAGACAAAGGAGGCTGCTTACAACACAGGACCCACATGCATGAAAAAGACCAATGGGTAGACAAGGGTTTGGGTCTGGCACCCACCAGAGTTACATACTAGTCATGCCGCAAGTCACTTAACTTCTAGGTGCCTCACGATCTCCGCCTGTAAAATAGGCATGACAGTCCTTACTCTGAGAGACAGATGTTGTGAGAATGCACGAGACTGTGTGAAGGCGCTCCATGAGAGGTAAAACACCAAATGTAAGGCCCTGTTATTTGTTAGAATAAGCAGCTGTTATGATAAGGTAGATGGCCGTAGGTAACTATCTGGAAATCATTCTCTTCGATTCTTAAATCCTAGACTAACTTTTTCTATAAACGGAATGCAAGGATCACAGAACTATGAGAAATTTCTTTTGAAAAGCTAAAATAGGGGATGGGGAGTGGGGGAAGACTGCCGCCAATGATTTCTTTCTTAGAAAGGCAAGAGCTCCCCAAACTTAGTAAACAAAAACATCTTTTTTCTTATTTTCATATAATCTCCACTGTCATCCTGAGAAACTAGTGTTGAAGAAAACAACACACATCAGAAACCTGTGAGAAAAACCTGCTGTGTGATTAAAATAGCTAAATGTTTATAAACTACAAAGCAACACGATTTTTTTTTTTTGAGGTTCAGAGTACATCTTACATCCCCAACCGTTGCAAAACGTCGAGTGGGCTGCAAGCACTTTGCTATGCATCAGCATGGATGCAGATGCTAAGCAAGAGCATAGCATCAAGGCCCCCGTGGCCCCCGTGGCCCCCGCCCCACCCCCGGGTGCAGCCCGAGCTCGCCCTGACGCTGTGTTTGTGTGCACGCACAGAGGGCCTCAGCGGATCCTGGAAGGAGGGAGGAGGCGTGCCTTCCAGCAGTAGCAGCAGCGGCTACTGGAGCTGGAGCGCCCCCAGCGACCAGTCCAACCCGTCCACGCCGTCGCCGCCGCTGTCCGCCGACAGCTTCAAGCCCTTCCGCAGCCCCGCGCCGCCGCCGCCGCCCCCCGACGACGGCATTGACGAGGCGGAGGCCAGCAACCTGCTCTTCGACGAGCCCATCCCCAGGAAAAGAAAGGTTGGTGTGTCGGCCGCGCCGTGCTGGGGTTTGGGTTGCAGGAATGTCCGCCTTCGAAGAGCCGGTGTGAGCCTGGGGCGGGGGCGGGGGGGGGTAGGGGGTTGGGGGGGATGCTGCACTCCTCCATCCCACGCCCCGTGGGGCAGACAGAAACGGCCCCTGCTCCCCTCTGATGTTCTCTGATGGCTCAAAATAAATGAAGGGTCATGATTAAAAACAAAAATGACCGAGTCATTGAGAATGTTTCTTCCAAGTACACATGCCCCGCGCCCCCTCCGACCCCATCCTCCGCTTGTCAGTCGCTGCGCTGGTATAAGAATGAACATCAGGTACTCTACGACCAACCAGCACTTGGAAGTTAGCAGATTGTACTTGAGGCTTGGTTTGGTAATTAACTCACTCTCTTGTTGGGACCTGATTTTTTCATCTGTAAAATAAAATTAATACTATATGTTTCTCTTTTCTGCTTCAGTAAGCCCGGAAGGGTTTTGGGAAGAATATTTTGCGCCGTATTTTTATAAAACCGGTTGAAACATACGTACCAGCTGACATATAAACATGTGTGTGTACTTACATACTAAAAATTACATATTTACTACATTAAAAGTGGAAAAGGAGATCTAATTAATTGGTTTAATAAATTAATTGATTATAGTTTTATGTAATCCTCACAGCAGTCCTTCATGGTAAGTATTATTTTCCCATTTTGATATGAGGAGGTTGAGAATCAAGAGATTTTGCATTCAAGTCACCCCTGTCACGCAGGTTAGAAAGGTCCACAGCTGTCATTCAAACACAGGTCTGCCTGGACCTCCAGCTCATATTCATATTTTTCATTTTCTTCACATACATTTAAATCATTATGTTCACTCTCCATTTTTCAAAAGTATTTCTATTTCCTGGAAAAAAGCAATACTACTATATCTAGAAAACACTTTAACATTATTTTTTAAATCACCATATAAATATGAAACTGCTATTTTACATATTGGTCTTTTAATTTGTTATTGGTAGCTTCATTATTCATGACTATTCACAAACAAAAATCCAAAGCCAAACCCTGAGGGCTGCAATGCAACGTTCCCCCCCCCAATTCATTTCAAAGAGCAAAACAAAGAGATGGCATGGATCCAGCTGTCCCTCCCTGCATCTTTCTTAGCATCCTTCCGCATGTGTAACAGTGGGGGTTGTATAGGAACGCTCTCTACTCAGGGAACAGGGCATTCATGCAGTCCCCTGTCCTTCCCAGAGGCAGTGGCATGAGGCTTGCTGTTTTACACACCCCTCCATGGGGCAGGGGGCCTGCCGTTGCTCCAGCCTCCTGAGGGTCCCTGAGGACTCGGGGACTCTGAGTCTTTGCTTGACTCATCAGGGAGAGAGGTTGGCACTTGTGTTGCTGGGAACCTACAGGCAAGACAGCCACGTGGACCCGAAGGCTTGTCCTTTTGCTTCAGGCTGCGCAGACTTTCTCTCTGGGGTCATCGGAGTGTGTAGCGCGGGCTCTCATCCAGCAGGTCCTGGCATTGTGGCAAAGACTCAGGCCCAGGACCCCCTTCTGCACCCCCAGCTTGTAAGGTGCACTGCTGAAAGCCTGCCACAGCCTTTCATTTCTAACGTAGCCAGGAGCCAAAACTCACACTCTTGCATTACAGTGAAGTCGCACTGGTCAGACTTGTAGACTCTATAGGCTTCAGCTAAATTAGGGGATAGTCAAGCCACCAAAGGAAAAGGGGAAAAAAAAAAAAAGCTTCATTACGAAGTGGCTTTATTTGGGGTGCCTGGGTGGCTCAGTCATTAAGCGTCTGCCTTCGGCTCAGGTCATGATCCCAGGGTCCTGGGATCGAGTCCCACATCGGGCTCCCTCCTCGGGGGGGAAGCCTGCTTCTCCGTCTCCCACTCCCGCTGCTTGTGTTCCTGCTTTTGCTGTCTCTGTCTCTGTCAAATAAATAAATAAAATCTTTTTTAAAAAACAAACAAAGTGGCTTTATTTGAAGGGCACAGACCCCCCTCTGCAGGATGCTGGACAGTAGGAATAAATACACGAATAAGAAACACGTTCAACCTTCTTTCTTCATGATTTTTCCCTCTACTCAGACCCTGGATTTCCCCGGGGTAATATTCCTGCTGACTGAAGCTCATAGTCACTCATTTTTAAATCATGGATCTTACATAGACCAAGTCATTGCCTTTTTAACTTAAAGTTACGTTGAATAGTGAGAGTAATGAGAATGTGGGATGGTTGCTATTCATTTTTTTATTTATTAAGTGAACCAATATTTATTGAGCGCCCATCAGGCAAAATGCACAACGTCCTGGGATGAAGGTGTAGCCGCTTCCTTTAAGGTTGGACATTGGGCGGGTGGACACTGATGTGGAAAGAGGCAGTAACGAGTGGAGTGATAAATGCTGCGCTCACAATGTGGCAGAAACACAGTAACTGTGACGCAGTTATCTTAGAGTTTTAAAAGTCATATTTCAAAAGATTTCTAAGAGTTAATTTGCTCCATCCATTTGACAATATGTTCTAGTCAGTGAAACTTTCTGAGTTCATCTTATTTTTCTCTTCATCCCCTCAAATTCCTAATATATTTGAGACCATGGGCAATTGTGATCGTCACATGTGCTGTGGGGATTGTTTGAGGACCTTCTAGATCAGAATTTTCCAAACTGCAGGTTTCAATCCACTAGTGGGCTTTTAGTCAATCTAATGAGCTGTGAATAGCACTTCTTTAATGAATAAGACAGAATAGGATGCATTGTACTCAAGCAGGGTAGGTGTTGTTTCTTGATGCTTTTGTTTCAATTATACACTTATATGTGTAACGTGCAAAATGTATCTTACTGTGGCTCATGGTTTAGAAAATTTGGAAGCCCCTGTTCCCTGTTATAGAGAGAGAACCTGGTAAGTGGTGACTGAAGGAGCACCTAACAGAAATCAAAAGACCCACGTTCTAAGCTCAACTTTGCCACCCTGAGACCTGAAGAAAATCATCTCACCTCTTCGATTATCAGCTTCTTCATCTGTCAACCAGGCCAACGGGTATTATCAAACCTCTCTCCAGATAATGGTGAAGATTAAATGTGACCATAAGTAGAAAGGATGTACAAGCCCTAAAACCCCAAGTCCTAGAATGTAGCAACATGGTAACAGACATTTTAGACCCCTAAACAAACGGGGAAGCAGCATTCCCTAGATGGGATTATGAAGAAGCGATCCTGATCTCCCTCCTCCTTATGGAAGCTCTCTCATCTCTTCTCCCACCTCCCCCACCTCACTCTCACCTCTTATGGTGATCCGTGTTCCTCTTATGTGAAGAGGAAGAGAGTATGAGACGTATTGTCTAGACCAGGCATTATCTCTCTCTCTCTCTTTTTTTTTTTTTTTTTAAGATTTTATTTATTTCTTAGAGAGAGCATGAGAGAGACAGAGCATGAGCAGGGAGCAGGAGTAGAGAGGGAGAAGCAGGCTCCCCGCTGAGCAGGGAGCCCAACGTTGGTGGGGCTCGATCCCAAGGACCTGGGATCATGGCCTGAGCCTAAGGCAGAGGCTTAACCAACTGAGCCACCCAGGGCCCCGGGGCATTATCTCTTACTACCAGCAGGAAGGAAGAAATACCGGCTGAGAACAACTACACCTGCAAATTTAGTTACAGTTTACAACATGCTTTTAAATGCAGCCTTTCATTTAATCATCACAAAAATCCTTGGCATATTCCTACCCCCATTTTGCAGAAGAGGCTCATTAAGGTTATGCGAATTGCCCAAGGTCCTGTAGCTTATAATGTGGCAGAGATAAGATCAGCTGGCTGAAATAGCAAAGATGAAACTCTGGAAGCAAATTAATTCAAGGAATCCACATTTCCCTCTGCCCACAGAGGAGAATAACACGAAAAGAAAAAAATCAGATGCAGCTAGAGCCAACATCGTGTGGCAGGGTGGGATTGGGGTGCGGAGGGTTCAGAAAGAAAGCCGAGGGCAGAGAACGGAACTCCAGGCTGTCTGCTGCAGGGTCCACCTCCTGAAGGAAGTACCCACCTCTTTTAAGAGGATCTTCAGCCAAGGTAGTGGGAATGCAAGAAAGGGATATGAAAGGCTTCTTTCTCCTGGCCCTGGAGATCAGCCAGCCAACTGCGTCAAGCCCAGTGCTAGCAGAATTTTTCCTCTGGGATTTGAGACCCACACACAGTACTTCCGTGCACAGGCAAAAGCCGGGACTCGAGCTATAGGGAACGTGCAGTTCCCTTAACTGCCACCAGGTGACGCAGTGATCCTAACTACAGCCGCTCTGGGAGTTTGGGAGAAAACAAATTCTGTAGAAGACCAGAAGACCTAGAGTTAACCATCAATCCCAGAAGACCTCTAGAAAATGAAGAAATGCTGATAACTACTTATTAATATATACTTTTTTTCCATGTCAGATTCCTAATTCTGTCAGATGCTGAGTTTGTCCGTTCGGGAACAGGATAAAACAGTTCAGGCTCTGGAATTAGTGCCCCAGCTCTGATACTTGGGTGACCATAGGCAAGCCGCTCGACTTCTCTAAGACCCAGTTTCCTCGTCTGTAAAATATGGATCATGATAGCACCACACTGATGGGGTTGTTCTGAGGATGGTATGAACAGTACATGTTGGCTGCTAATATTTTGCTTTCCTTTTTACCCATTTGACAGTTTGAGAAGCGTGGGTGTGGAGAGAAGGGGGTGCTCATCTCCATTCTCCATTCTGTCCCCACATTGACTATATCAGTGTCGGTGCAGCTCAAGACACCGCATCCCTCAGCAACTTCAGCCACCTTGGACTTCTTTAGGGTTAATGAGAGAGGCCAGCCTACGATCAGGTGAGGGGTGAGGGCAGCAGTGACGGGGCAGAAATCAGGGGCCGTACAAGGAAACCTGACTCAGGACTCTGCCTTTCAGAACATCAGCAGCAACTCAAAGACAATCACTACATTCCGGCCTTCATCGTTTTCATTTATTTTTACAGGTGTCTCGACCATGAACCATTTTACCCATGGACTAGGGAGAATCTCAGGTCAGAGGGAGAAAAGTGCTGAGTTAACATAAGGTGCTTCAGCAATTACTGTGCAGTAGTAAACAATGAATTCGTCATTTGCTCCACTCTGCATTTTCAGTCTTTCAGAACCAAAAAGCAATGAGTCACTTTAAATTGTGAATGAAAAGGAAACAAACCCGTAAATCCCTCACCAATAAGCCGTCGCTAGTCTCTGCGCGCTGACTTAATTCCTAACCCACTAATTCAGAGCAGAGAGTGCCTTCTGCAAGAACGGACGCTCCAGAAATAGACCCATCTGTTAGAAGTGCCGGGGAGGGCGGTGCTAAGAAAAGCAGCTCGGGGTCACACTGTGCGGATTTCATGGTGATGACACAACACTGCCAGCCAGATCGGGGAGCGGCTTGGCTTCAGGGAGGATCGGGATACAGAAGAGTGAGGTCTAGGTACTTTAGTGACAGGATCTCAGAATAATCTCCCAGGCAGTATAGAGATCTGGAGCCTTGGACCTCGAAGGACTTCAGAAATCACTTAGCCCACCCTTTCCAAGTTACAGGACCGCTTGATCATGTCCAGAAATATCCAGATTCTCCCAAAGATGAGAGGCACTTGCAGAATCCACTGGTTGAGAAAATATATAATGAGTAGGGATTTTTATGAATTCATGAAAGCTTTTGTCGTTGTTCTAGAAATCATTTTAAATCAACTTTATTTAGGTAATTTACACACAAGAAAATGAACCCATTTTAAGAATACAGTTCAGGGGGTTTTGACTGATCTCTCCACCTGAGGAACCACCGCTCCAACCAAGGCCAGCACTCCTCATGCCCCTCTGCAATCAAATGCCCCCCACAACCCCCACAAAAACCAGTTCTCTGACTCGTGTCACTGTAGGTCAATTTCGCATATTGCCGCACTTCAAGTAAGTGGAATCATACAGTGTGTACTATTTGGTGTACAAAATCCCACGTGTTGGCAACCGGAATGCTCATTCATTGCTGGTGGGAATATAAAATGGTACAGCCACTTTGTAAAACAGTTTGGCAGTTTCTTATAAAGTTAAATATGTGCTTACCATATGACCCAGCAATTCCACTTCTAGATATTTACCTAAGAGATAAGAAAACATATGTCCACAAAAAGACTTGTAGACTTGCAGTTCAGAGCAGTTTTATTCATTGTCACTCCAACCTGCAAACAACCCAAATGTCCCTAAATAGGTAAATGGAGAAAAAATTGTGGCATATTCACTCAACAGAATACTATACCACAATAAAAGGTATCAAACTACCCACACATGAAACAGCGGGTGAATCTCAAAAACATTATGCTGAGGTAAAGTAGCCAGCACAAAAGAATACGTCTTGTATTATTCCATCTACGAAAATATCTTTTCTTTTCTTTTTTTTATATCATCACAGCATCTGTAAGCAGTGCATATAGATGGGAGATGTTGAATCCATGTTTGGTATACATTTGAATTCACCCATTACTTTGCACTCACCTCACACACCTCCGAGATTACTCGTTCGGTCCTCCCGTCTTACAAATAAGGAAATAAAGCCCCAAAGTTGAGATGACATGTATAAGGCTGCTTTCCCAATAAAAGAAAGAACTGGAACCCCTACCAGCTTCTAGGCAGTTACTGAATTTTTAAATACATGTGTTCACTTCTCAGTCTTCTGGAATGTGCTGAGGGTCTGAGGGGACCTCTTGGTCCTCAAAGAGCCATTGGAGCCTCTGCCAAGCAGTGTGGGTTCCTGCCACAGGCCGCAGACTGAGGAAGCATGTATAAGGCAGGCCGAACACATCTCTGCAGAATAAGTAGACGCTTCCCTTCCCTCAAGGACCCTGGTCCTCTCTGGGGATGCTTGGGTGTATGAACGTACACATACATACACACATACACACATGCACACATACACACACACCTCAATTGCCATATAAGACATACGTGAGGTTCTTCAAAATTGCCTCCAAAAAAGCAACTTGGTATTATTAACCCCAGGCTGCTGTGTGGTCAACGGGGCAGTAAAGTGATCTTCATGTACCTTCTGGAGTATAGCTTTAGTTGGACTTATCCCTAGGCATGTTATGGAATACTTCCGAATTCAGCCACGTTTCCACTCTTGGAACCGAAGGTGACCTTCAGCCGTCATCTTGTCGGTCCTGTGGACCAGTCTCAGTTCTTTCAGGAAGATAGAAGCTACTCCAATGCGTTCCAGGTATGAAACGGCTCAAAACCAGGGCTGAGCCTTGCCGTGGGAAGGGCGAGCGGAGAAAAGATGAGGGAAGCGCTGGCCAAAGCTCTCAGCCTCCAGCTCCAAAGCGCCTGGTGCCCGAGTCGGTGTGACAACTGCTGCAAAGCGGAAGCAGCTCCAGGAAGCTGTCTCCAGCCCGGGTAGCCTACTGCCCCCAAGTCGGGTGACTCGGAACAGCTTGCCTGGAAGCTGCTGAGACGCTCCCCCCGCCCCCGGCACCCGGGGGCAGGGGCCTGTGTGAGATCCCAGGGCTCTGGCTCTAACTGCCCGGAGCTGCACTCCGCTGGGGGTCAGCGCCAGGGTTCAAGGAAGCGAATGTATGGAAGACCCCAGCACAGCGTGCTCCCCAGCCAACAGGGGCCTCGGCTCCCAAGGACATCCCAGCTTTGGGAACTTCTGAGAGCTGGTATCTGAGAGCTGCGAGGGGCAGCCCGGGCTCAAGCACAGATGGGCACGTCCAAACTTGGCCGCTGCGACTCCACCAGCAACTTTGCTGGCTTTGGCTTCCTTGAGCGAGCCGGGACCCAGGTGGCAACCCGGGCGATGTTTATTTAGCTATTTTTTCCTGTTCTCCTCCTCCCATGGCTTGTTGTTGGGTTGTTTTTGTTTTTGTTTTTGTTTTTTTAATGTAACCGCGAGTAGTCTGTTTGTAGACAAAGGATTGCTTTCCATTGGATGTCGTTAGGGGACTTTGCCGAGGACTTAATCACCACGTAAGGGGCCTCATGGTTTGACATAAGGACATCCTTCACCTGTGTAGAGAGAAGCCACTTGACTCCATTCGAGATGAGATCATCTTTTCAGTGTCCTTTTATTCTCCCAAATTATTCAAGCAAGTGTTACAGGGTGGCTTCCATTTTTTAAAAAATGACTTTTTAAAATTAAAAATAGGATAATTTTTACATTTGGAGATTAATGTGAAAAGAAGGTACCCCTCCCCAATATTTCCACCTTGCAATAATACATGTTTATTTGCATTAAATATCCTCCCCCCCAAAGAGATAATGTTCATATATTTCTTATAACCTACTTTCCCCTGTATCAATCAAAGCTCGGGCAGGAAGTGGGCCTTGTACTCCAGTGGCGTAATTGAGAAGAGTATAATGAAGAAACTCTTCACAAAGGTATAGACAGGGTTGGGGGACATCAGAAGAAGGTACCCCGGCAGCTAACAACATTACCACCCCTAAGCCTGAAAAGGCAAAGAAACAGAGGGGTTTCCAGAACCCATGGGGTTATCAAAACTGAAAATACCACCAGAAGTGTTAGTTTTAGGAGGAGAAATGTAGCCACGGCCCACCTGTGGCCAGGCAGACAGGAAGCTGAGGGAATCCACACCCTCTTGCCTTCTGGTCTCTCCTCCTGCCTCCCCACCTCCTGTCAGTGCCTCCCATTGGCCAAATCGACCAGAAATCAGGGGGCAAGGGCATCCAGTGATGCATAAAGGTGAGCCTCCAGGCACTGAGCTGGGCGGAGAAGGGAGTGGTAGGGACCCGTAGAGACAAAGAGCAAGTATCAGCAATTCCCTTCCACACGGGGAACTTGTTTTCTCACGTCAAAGAAGCTTTTCTGACAACTTCATTTTTAAGATTCCTTAATATGCAGTTACATGGAATTAATTTAACCCATCTCCCCGTAATTCCCTCAGTAACCTTGAGATGATTCCTGATTTCTTGCTAGTCTAAAAAGCATTGCGATGAGCATCTTTATACACATGTCTTTGCAGACATGCCAAATGATTTTCTTAGGATAGATCCCTAAAAGTTGAATTGGGTCAAAATGATAAGCGTTTTCCAAAGCTTAATCTGCATTGCTCTTAAATTTAGAGATAGCAAATATCTGTGCGTGGGTAAACTATAAGGGCAGAGCTCTGGCACTTTGGGATAAAATGAGATAATAAATGAAAGACGTTATTCAAAGGAAATGCCAAAAAGAAGAAGTAGAGGAGAGAAAGCAGAGCTTTCCCTCTCTGAAGGGGTTTGGGAGTGCCCCTTCCCCAAACACAGTTAAAGGTCTCCCCACCATATGTAATTATGTTTCTGAGTCCGCATTTGCAACCACCTTGCAAATCAGCAGGAACTTTCTCTATACATCTGGAGTATAATACTACGTAAAGGCCTTCCAATTGCTTTTGCTAATGACCCGAGTCATTATAAATTAGACCATCATTTTTCCTGCTGCACGTTTTCCACTTTCTTCTGGTGAACTTAGACCTTCCTCGAATACCTACCTGTGCAGGGTCTGTAAGGCTGGAAGGAAAAAGTACTATATGGAGTGAAGAGAAAATCATCTATAATTCAGTGTTCACCACACCTGCCATGGACCTGCACTGAGAAGTGAACTTGCAGCCAGGTAAGATAATCAGGTGGTAATCATCCTAGGAAATCTTCCTGAATTCCACAGAACAACAATCCTTTTGACAAACATTCTTTGAACATCAATTGTTTACTAAGAACATTCCAAAATGCTTAAGTAAATTAAGATGTCTCAAATATGGCTCATTGCTGTGGGCCCCAAAACACAACTTTCCCAAGATTCAACACAACAATTCTAATTGCTAAGTTATGTTGGGCACAGGAGTAGAGTGTTGGGCAAGAAGTCATGGTTCCTACTCTCAGAGAGCTTCCCATGATCAAAACTATTTAGTCCATCCCCAGCGTGTCTCTTGGAAACCCAGCAAAAGAAAAAAACAAGGAGGAAGCAAAGTTGATCACTTTTCATATCCATTACCTACTTTTCTTTGGGCAACAGATTTCTGTGGAGCCCTTAGCAGGGGCTAAAAAAAAAAAAAAAAAAAATGAGGGTGTGATTGAGGAGATGATACTCAAACAATTGCAATTGGTAGTTATCCTAATTCCAAGGGATTTAGAGAGGATATTGGTCAGCTTCATTGTAGCTATTGGATTTGATAGCCCTGTATCAGCTATTTCCTCCTAACTAAGGAAAGGAGATATACCAATGATATTTATTTTTCTATAATCAGTACCGAGCTTTACTGCTTATCAACTTAAAAAAACAAATGTTTGACATATTCCTGCAAGGACCAGGAACAGCAATCTTATAAATAATACTTGTAATGGCACAAAAATACCAGTGTGATAGTCATTTCCTAAAACAATCAGCAATTTGAACCTTTAAAAAATTCCTAAGATGTAGAAGGAATTTGGCTCTGTGTTGTGTAATACTATGCTATTAACTGACTCACTGGGTAGGAACCATCCAGTGACACCAGATAAGTGTCCTAACTTTTTGGGTTCTGGTTTCCACCCAGGAATATGAAAATAGTATCATATGCCTCGCCTGGTCCTTTCCCAGTCTCTAAAGCAACAACCTCAGCCTTCTCTGCTCCCCTCAGTGCTCCCACACAGCCTCCCCACTCTGCCCTTCGCTTTGACCTCACTTCCTACCTCACTGAAAAATCAGAAGCATTCAGACAGGACTGCCTTTTTTTTTAAATCGGCAAACTAACTGAATCTACATCCCTCCCTTGGTTTTCTTTTCTTCCAGGGGAGAACTGCCCCGCTGCCATCCAGGGCAGTCCTCCCACCCAGACTGGAGGTGATGGGGTTGAATCCTCTTCCTTCTGCAGGGCTTCACCCTGTGGTTCTCCCCCCAACCCCCGAATCTCTACTACACTGTCCATCTATTCTTCCTTTGCAACTGCTCCCATCAGCATAAAAAACTCACTTCTCTCAATCCCACTTACTCTCCAATCCCTGGCAGTCTGACTTCCTTCCCCACTACTCTGTGAAAGCTGCTCTTGTCTGGGCCACCAACAGCCGCCATGTATGGCCATGTATGGCCTCCATGGGACTCTTCCCAGTCCTCGTTCAATGCCGTTGGCCACATCTTCCTTCTTGAACACTTTCTTCTATATCTGCCGTAATACTACACTGTCTTGATTTCCTCTCTCTCTCTCTCTCTCGGACTGCTCCTGCTATTATCTATCTATCTATCTATCTATCTATCTATCTATCTATCATCTATCTCTTCTCCTGCTCTCTCTCTCCCCAATAGGAAGTACTGGATGCTGCAGAATCCTGGGCCTTCTACTCATCTCTAGTTGCATTTTCCCCTAGAGGATCTCATCCAGACCTAAGTTTTAAGTAGTCCTTCAGCTCCTGACTCCAAACTTCTATCTCTCGCCCTGACTTCCCCTAAGTTCCAGGCTCATATGTCCAGTGCCATACTTGCCACTTCTTCCTGATCTATAATAGGTATCTCAAAATTAACATATTCGAAACAGAACCACGATTTGCCTAGCTATGCAAGTTGTCTTTAATAGTATCATATGCCTGGCCTCATATTCAACCCAAAGCAAGTACTGTTGGATCTGCCTCCAAAACATATCTTGAATGTGTCTGCTTTTCTCCAGGCTCGCTGCCCAGTCTTCCTCCATCCACCGTTTCCTCTGACCTGCGGTAGCAGGACACAGGCGACCTTATTGCTCTCTCCCCAAAGCAGAGCGGTATTTTTTTCAAAAGATTTTATTTATTTCAGAGACAGAGTGCACAAGTCGGGGAGACTGGCCAAGGGAGAGGGAGAAGCAGACTCCCTGCTGAGCAAGGAGCCTGACACGGGCTCGATCCCAGGACCCTGGGATCATGACCTGAGCTGAAGGCAGCCGTTTAACCGACTGAGCCACCCAGGCGCCCCTGGAGTGATGTTTTTTTAAAACCTAAATCATATAATCATATAATATCACTCCCCTGCTTAAACCCCTTCAATAGCTTCTCTTTTATTTTAGAATAAAGCCCAAATTCCTTACTTTTACCTACAAGACCCTGAGGATCTGGCCCTCCTTGCCTGTCTGCCTTATTTCCGATCATTCTCTCTCTCTCTCTCATTGCCTTCTAAACTCACTCTTCTTTCTAGCCCTCCAATCTGCCAAGCTCTTCTTCCCCTTTCCCCTGGAAAACTCCCAACTCTTAGCATGGCTACCTGCTGCTCCAACCTTTGGGTCCTGGCTCAAAAGTCACCTTCTAGAGGTCTTCTCTGACCTACAGCCACTCCACATCCCTCTCCAAGAAATCTACCATAGCTGAGGCAGTCACCATTTATTAGCATTTCTGTCTCTCCCCCACTAGCATGTAAGTTCCTGGAGAGCAGCTTTTCTCTCTCTCTCTCTCTCTCTCTCTCTCTCTATCTCTGGCACCTGGAATATTCCTTGCTAAATAGCTGTTTAGTCTAATTAATCAAAGAATACCATCAGCAAAAAGGTTTGGAATAAATCAAGAAGTGTTTTCATCTATCATGACTTTATTTCCAGACAGCCATTTGGACTCTCAGGTACATGTAATTTCAGATTGAGTCATTAATTCCCTTAAGTGGAAGATATTTTTTAATAGTTTACCTTCACTGTTTGAAAAATGGGTAAAAAGCACTCCTAGTGTGAGGGTTTGTTTATTAATATTGTTAAGTCATTCTATGCTTTGAATACAAAATACCAAGCAGAGCTCCTTCCTGTGAATATTTGGGGCTGAGGGGTGGGATCTAAATTCTCCCCCTTTTGTCCACCCTACAGCCCGTGTGTTTAGATCAGTGGCCCCAGGAGATCAGAGAGCCTGAGACTTGTGAACAGTCTCCTTAGAATAAACACAGACTCGGGCGCCTGGGTGGCTCAGTTGGTTAAGCCACTGCCTTCGGCTCAGGTCACGATCCTGGAGTCCCGGGATCGGGATCGAGTCCCGCATCGGGCTCCCTGCTCAGCGGGAAGCCTGCTTCTCCCTCTGACCCTCCCCCTTCTCATGCTCTCTCTCTCTATCTCATTCTCTCTCTCAGATAAATAAACAAAATCTTTAAAAAAAGAAAAAGAAGAAACACAGACTCATCAGGATTGTGGACTTTAAAGTCTCCTAAGTATGTGTTTGCTTCTCAGCTTCCTTCACACGCTTCTTGGGCTCCGGCCCCAGCTCCGTGGAGCGGCAGCTCCTGGATAGCTCAGAGCGGCCTGCTGCCAGGGCGAGCATCCCCCAGCTGCTGGTGACGCCCCGGCGCTGAGGCAGGAATGGCTGGCTTGCGGCGTTGTCAATGCCAGCCACCCAGGCAGAGCCTTGGCGACGATGCGGGGCTGCCGGCTCACGGAGCCCCCAGGCAGGGTGGGGCTGTCGCTAGTCCGCTCTAGCTGGCTGCAGCTGTGTGCTGCTGTGATTTTCCCTCCACTAGCCATGCTGGAAGTGGCCGTTCCCCAACACGCAGGCTCCTCCTCCGTTCTGGAAGGTTCCAAGTGTCTTTTCAATTGAGAAATGTACAAAAAGTCTTCGGTGGGGGTGGCTGTCTGGATCAGGATACTAATCCCATCAGGAACACCTGAAGGAGTCGTCTTCTAAATGTGTAAATGATTGCCCCATAACACAGGGCATATCCCGGGCAGCCCCACAAGGGCTGGATGGCAGAAATCCTACTGGACTTGGAAACAAAGCTACATCAATCCTACCAGTTCAGGGAAGGTGTTCCCGCCACTGTGTTTATTGGTAAGGGTAGGCCTACTGTTGGAACAGCCTATTTCCAAACCTCAGTGCCTCAATACCATAAAGGTTTATTTATTTCGTATGTCACAATCCACTCAGGTCAGCTGGGAGTGGTGAAGGGAGTACCTGCGCTCCACACAGTCCTCCAGGGACCCAGGCTCCTTCCACCTATTACGGGGATTCTTAACCTGGAGTCCACAGGTCCCCAGAAGGGTGGGCAGAATTCAGAAGGTCTGTGAACTTGGAGTAGGAAAAAAGTATATTTTCATTGTCATTAACCTCTTAACTATAATTCAGCATCTCCTGCAGTTATGATTGACAGCATCAAACCACAATATTAGTGCTGCCTGTGTGACTTTACCACCAATAGAAAGCAGAGATAGTTTCATATCACATTATAATTTTAGCAGATATCATGAAATCTCACTTAGGCTTAACACGACTTTGAAATGATGGTACTTATTAGACTCACTTCAAGACCTTGTTATTCAATATGTTCATTAAAGAATACATACCGTACCAACCATATCACAAAATATTTTTAATATTTTGATAACTGTATTTCAGTATACTTGCTCTTCTTTGTATTTCTATGTGTTTCATTTTAAATGTTAAAAAATATTACTCTGCCTAGGTTTCATGGGGAACTGCCAAAAGGGTGCATAGCAAACAAAAGATTAAGAAGCCCTGATCAAGTGGGTCCCCTGAGTCCTTGAGCATCCTCTGCGTCCAGTCAGCAGCCTGGGCTGGAATGGCACTGCCCGGTAGTTTAGGGACAAGTCTTAGAAGGAATATCTACCACTTCTGCCCACATTCCATTAGTCCTAAGTCAGTCACACGTCCCCACCTGACCGCAAGGGAGGCTGGGAAATGAGGTGTAGCCGTGTGCTCAGGAGGAAAAGGAAATGGGGATCGGTGAGCACACAGAAGTGACTGTCACCAGGCCTATGGGAATAATCAGCAAAGCAGTGGCATCCCAAGGACAAGGGCCCTCTCTGGAGAAAAACGAATCTCCTGTCAAATTCATTTCAGGAAGTATAATCATAATAATACCATAACAACTACCACTGGTTGAATAATTACTCCTGTTGGTGTTGTGCTAAAGGATTCACTTTCACGACCTCATTTAATCCCATAATAACCCTCTGGGACAGGTACTATTATTGTTCCTACTTAATAAGTAAGGGAACCAGGGACTTGAGAAAGTGAGTCCAAAATCAGTGCTTTCAATCACTGTGCTGGACTATTTTGGGAAAACACTGAGACCCTTGAAAAGAAGGTGGCATTGTATCCTGGTGGAAAGGGCAGTTCCTGGTGCCCAACTCCCTGCATTCCCAGCTTTGCTAGAAGCTGGGCACAATTTACTGAAACCCTCTATGAATCTATAAAATGGTGGCGGGGCGCCTGGGTGGCTCAG